>NC_053496.1:120571611-120812927 GCF_905171775.1 Rana temporaria
AGCGACAGATATTGTGCAGACCTCTGCCTGTCTCCGCCATTTGTTGATATTAAAAACTCTGCATCTCCCATTAAAATGTCTCTATTTTGTTCTATATTGTTTAAATATAGCTTCCTAATGAAATGCCTTTTTATTTCATTCTTGCTGAATGCTTTGCGTTAAAAGTTAATTTGCAGTGTTATGCAAATTCTGTTTAACTTCAATCAAGTTTTTAATTATGTTTTTACCGCAGTAATTCCCATTTGATTTGTCATCTCCTGCTAAGTATTTAACGTTTGCAGGAGTGAGGTTTTTTTCTTTCCTCTTGGTTTTCTCTTGCAGTCACCTGAAGTCATTTCACACTCCTGGAAAATACCCCAAATCTATTTAATATGTACACTCAGAGCTGTTTAGCTTTTCAGGTGCACGTCTGAAGTTTGGATGAGACCTGGCCATTGTGTAAGGAAATGCAAATTGCTAAAACAACATTCAAGGGAATGTGCCGTTATTTTGTATTTTATTATAATTGGACCTTTATAAAATATATATATATATATATATATATATATATATATATATATATATATATATATATATATATATATATATATATATATATATATATATATATATATATATATTATTATATTTATATTTGTGTCACATTTTATTATTTTACACTATTTAAGCCAGCAGGTAAAGTATTAAGCTCATTTTTATGTTTTTTAGGCTTATGTATTTCAGGCTCTCACTGTTTTAAAGCCCATTGTTTACAGACTTCAATAGCAAGCATTTTATCTGTAAAAGTCTTCATTGTATAGACATCCAAAAGCCCTAAGACTGCTGCCAGGCACTGCCATCTTGTATGTGATGTCAGCAGCGCTGTTGACTTAAAGGGGTTGTAAAGGAAAAAAATGTTTTCCCTAAATGGCTTCCTTTACCTCAGTGCAGTCCTCCTTCACTTACTCATCCTTCCATTTTGCTTTTAAATGTCCTTATTTCTTCTGAGAAATTCTCACTTCCTGTTCTTCTGTCTGTAACTCCACACAGTAATGCAAGGCTTTCTCCCTGGTGTGCAGTGCCGTGCTCGCCCCCTCTCTTGGACTACAGGAGAGTCAGGACGGTCCTTTCTCTATTTGCAACGTAGAGAGCGTCCTGACTCACCTGCAGTCCAAGGGAGGGGGCGAGCACGATACTCCACACCAGGGAGAAAGGCTCGCATTACTGTGTGTAGTTACAGACAGAAGAACAGGAAGTGAGAATTTCTCACAAGAAATAAGGACATTTAAAAGCAAAATGGAAGGATGAGGTAAGTGAAGGAGGACTGCACTAAGGTAAAGGAAGCTATTTAGGGGGAAAAAATTGTATCTTTACAACCCTTTTAAAGCTGTCATTCAAGTGACACTCTGAAGTTTTCCCTTTCACTCCTTCCCCAGCAGCTACATAAAAGGTTCTGTAGGGAAGCAAAGGGAGGGACAATACCCAGGCTATAACTTTTTCTAGGGAAAGGACTAGTAATTGTTTTTAAAGATGCATTCCAAATGAATAAAAAAAAATTATGGAAAAGAAAAACACTGCAAGCAAGCATAAAAAATATATATGTTTACACGAGCATCAACATACACTCGAGGCTTCCCGTGCGAGGCAACGTTGCATAGGCTCGGGTGTCTGTGTTAGAGCCCTTACCTGCAATTATTTCAGTTGATGATGGACTCTCTTTAAAGTTTTATGTATGACCAAAACTTTAGCTGTCACTGGAACAGGTGTAGTCCCACCCCAAAGTTCTGCTAACAAATTAATCATTGTAACTAGGACAAAGAGAAGGTGCACCTACCCAGAGATACTTGAGCAATAAAACTTGATGTGTTCTAATAAAGCTTGCTATACACTGGTAGACTGCCAAACATTCATACAAAAGTTCTTATCCGTATATTTGGTGACCATAGGTGTGCGCAGCCTTTGGCATTAGGGTGTGCACCCCAAAGCTCAAACACACTCTACCGATCAATCACAATGTTTATTCAGAAAGGGAAGGGGCCGGTAAATGGCATATTTACTGGCCCCTTCCCCCACTCATCCTAAAACATCCACAGCAACAACCTGTGGGAGAGGAGGGAAGCCGGCAGTGCTGTGTGGGAAGGAGGGGGAGCCAGGTCAGTAGGGGGAATCTGTTCAGCACAGGGTGATTAGGGTGTGCCTGGGCACACCTGGCACACCCTGTGCGCACGCCTATGTTGGTGACTTGAAAGTACTTAAAAAATGTTTGATTTTTAACTATAATTTCTGGAGTGAATGGACTTTCCTATACAAAACTGCATATTGAGATATTTTGACTCTTGACCCTTCCATATTTTGCCCAAAAGTAAAAAAAAAATAGTTTTAGCTACACATTTTTGCTACTATATATATAAATCCCTCCTTCTCATTAATAAATTGAAATGCAGTCTTATATTTATGTATGTTGTGCTTTTATGTTGTCTGGTAACACTTCGACATGGACTGGACTGTGTGCTTTCCAAACTTATGTCAGAGAAATGATGCGTTGTTTTATACATTTTTATAGGCTGCAGAGGTAATCCCGATTCTCCTTAAGATTTACTATTTAAGATCCTAATTAGAAAATCTTTCTTCTTCTGCAGTGAATTTGGTGCAGCTCCTGCTGCGAGTTATCTCTTGTGTCAGTCAGTATTTGGCACTGCAGACACGGGGGCAGTTTCCCAGCCATGCAGAAAATGGCATCCTCAGCAAATCTTTATCCTGCCGGTGCCCATTCTGTACTAATGGACTATGTCTCACCATTTGGAGGAAGTCCAGAGCCCAGTCCGACATCGCCTTGTCACATCCCATTTCACTACAAGCTTTGAGAAAGAAAGCTCTCTGTAGTAAAACAAGGTTGCAGAAGGAGGTGATCAGTATAACTGAGAGCATTTAACTGCCTTGTTACAGCGGTAAAAAACAGCAGAGCCTTGTGGACAGGAGGTCACTGTCTTGCTGAAGCCAGAGTCTGAGTCGTGTGTCCGTGTGGCTGACATTCTATTTTTTTCTTTTTTTCTGTGTAGATGCAGAAATTTGCAATACGAGTACAACAAGCTATATTTTCTTTTTGTTATTTCATTGGCATATAGTTCTAGCTATGTTTTAAACTTGCAAGTCTTGTTTGCTGTTCAATTTTATTCCATTAATGTTTTAAAGTAGAACGCCAGGCAAGCCGCTGTATACACTTTTCAAATATGTGTTTACGGTTTTAGCTGCCAATGGATTTCTAAAGCCTCGTACACGCGATTGGATTTTCCAACGGGAATTGTGTGATGGCAGCCTGCTGGAGGAAAATCTGACCGTTTGTACGCTCCATCGGACAATTGTTATCAGATTTTCTGCGGACAAATGTTGGATGGCAGACTTTAACATTTTCTGTGGAGTCCGTCAGACAAAAGTCCAAAGTACAAACACGCATGCTCGAAAGCAGTGCTCACCAAACGCAACATTAGCAGAAGGTGCCCAAAGGGTGGCGCCAAAGAGCTGAAAAAACACGTAGTACGTAACTATGTTCATGTTTGTTTGGCCGAATATTGTGTGCCGTTTTGTATGCAAGACAAGTTCCTGGCCAACACCATTCGCCATGCAAGCATCCATGTCCGTTTCCTGTGCCTGGACAGAACAGTGTGGGTTTATTAACACTAATATATCTTAATGCAGGATTCCCCACTATTCCGGATGACAATTTGAAACTATAATTCTAAAAGATGTTTGTGTTTAATAATCTAAAGCCTATAGAACGAAACAATGTAATTCACAAGGTCTACATGTATTTCCTGTAATCATCTCTGTGCAAAGTAGACTATCAAGAATTGGTAATTACCATTCCGGTCAAACGTATTAAAATTCCGCTCAGACAGCCGCAACAATGACATATTTTTCTTCTTTTTATGCTACTTCTCCATGTAAAGCTGCACATGACTTGTTTTCAGTACAGCTCTACTCTTGCATCCTGCTTTAGGGAAACAATGTAGTTAGGGAGATGGAGCAGAGAGAGAATGAGGCTGCGCTTTCACAGAAAGAGCCTTAATGTACAGCTCAGTTCATAAATCTGCCAGTTTCCTGTGAATGGCGGTACATGTGGAACCATTCTCTGACTATACTCCATGCAGTGTGCACGTCGCCCTCCACTTCAAGTTTGCAGAATGCTTCAGGCTCTTGAATTTTATGATTCACTCTTGCAGGGTTGTCAGCTGGTGGTTTGGGGCCCTTTACACTAAGCTGCCTTTACCAGTTTTTGTAATTTATGGAGGAAGAGGATGCCCTGGGAATAATACATGAAATGTCAAGTTTTTTTTAGTATTGCCGCCATAATACAATGTGTGTGTGCTTCGTAATATGCATATGTTTAACTATGTCTGTGTTTACAAACATAGATCTTCACATGTAAATAAATGGTTTTAAATGTAGATGTATATCAGATTTTTTTAAAAAAAAAATTGGATTGAGCTTTGGGTCTCTTATCCTTTCTCTGCATAACCCACATGTCCGCTCGGATTGTGACTTCCAGGAGCTTACCATCAGCTGTCTGGGTGTATTCACAGAAATGACATCATTATAGGTGTTGGGTGATGGAGTGATAATGCATCATCATTGCTTAGCTACACATTTTCTCCTACATGGTTAGGCTTATGTTCTTCCTGCCACAGAGGAATGAGTTGCAAGCTTTGGTCCTGCTCACAGGTTCTGGGAGAGACTATTACTCTTAAAGTGGGAGTAAACTCTCATGTATGATGTTTACCTATAGGTAATTGTATAATGACGGCACTGGCGAAGGAACAACATACCCGTGCCCTAAACAGTGACTCCCGCATACATGACATTCATATTGCCAAGCGCACCACTGGATTGCTTTGTTTTCAGATAAGTATGTCCTAATGTGCTAGTATACGATGCATACTAGCACATTATGACTTAAAATGCCCAGTGCTTTTTTTTTTTTTTTTTTCTTATCGCTTCAATTCATAATAGGGATACATTATAGTTTCTGATAAGTAAATGAAATGGATAAACACTTTGAATGTGAACCAATGGCAAACTGAGGATGCTGCTTGAGGGTCTTCTGATTAAACCGCTGGGAGTGCAGGTGAGGACAGAGCTGATCCCAGTTCCAGGGATACCAGTATCTGTATGTCAGGGAATTTGTGCAGTATCCCTGCTTAATAAATGCTTTGATCAGCTCAATAAGCCTTTATAGAGAGTCTATTGTTTGTCATCCAGGTCAATCCTGATCCAGAGACTTTCACTAAGAGAAACATTAACGCGCAGTCATAGTGCAGCGCTGCTAAGTTATGTAATAAGCAACTTTGCCTGACTCACGTTTGCTGTACACAAGGCTTCTAAACCAGCAATACACATTGTAACTACTTTTTAACTAACCTAGTTCACATATTGAAAACAAAGCTGTAGAACGGCTTTTGTTTTTCTTTAAAGCAGATTGATGTATATACATAAGGGGTGGCAGCCTCTGCCCCATATTCTATTATGGACATGTAGTTGCCACCCTTCTTTCCCTTGTGGCAGCAGACAGCACATCATAGCCCAGGATTGTAGTCGCTGGCATTGCTTCATCACTCTGATGTCATTGTGTTTCATTTTAGCAGCTGCTTTACATTACCTGACTTTACAGAACGACTGTTCAAAAAAAAAAAGAATGCCTTGCAGACTGATCCAACACATGCAGGGTTAATTATTTTCATTCTCAGGATTGCAGAAAGAATAACCAAGCGGTATTTTTCTATTTTTTTTTTTTTATCATTGTATTTCAAGTGTGCGGCTGATAAACTGTTCTGCATAAGGCTTCTATCTATGATCAGCTAACAAAAGCCAGAAGAGATGTACTGCACACTTCCCTTTAATGTCTCCCTTTGGCAGCTTTAATAGATCTTAGCAACACTGTAGCAACTGAACCCTACAGCTAGCCCTCTACATTTGTTTCAGATCAACATGTAGATTTCTTCTGCTACAGGTATCCCTATTTTCCGGAGCAGAGCTGCATCAGTTGTTTTATTGCAAAAAGACAGATAAAGCCCAACTCTCGTGCACGTAAAGGTAACACTGCTAATACCACACCTTACGTTAGACTTTCTGTCTAGTCTACCCCCCAAATCCATTCATCCAGCCTCCTTTACATATATTTCTGGTATAGGGCAATATACAGGGTGGGCCATTTATATGGATACACCAAGAACAAAAGTTGGATTTAAAATGGCCGACTTCAAAATACATGCCATGGTCACCACCCATCTTGAAAAATTTCCCCCCTTACATATACTAATGTGCCACAAACAGGAAGTTAATATCACCAACCATTCCCATTTTATTAAGGTGTATCCATATAAATGGCCCACCCGGGTGGATCCATATAAATGGCCCACCCTGTACACACACACCTTCCCCCCTCATTCCACAGTACTTGATGCTTCCACGTACAGGCCGGCGGTGTACCTCACTACATGCCAACGCTGGCATTCAAATTCTGCCATTTGGATAGGATCCTTTGGGGGTAACTGAGTGGACAGGGGGTTACAGGCAGGAACAATAAGTTGTAGAACTACTGGTTATCTGCTCTGACTCTTGTGGGTAATCGTTTTGTGTGCAAATTAGAATTTGTGCTTTAAGACAACACTAAATGCACAAATCTACATCTCCTTTTAAATAGCATTCACTCGTTGATTTAGCAAACTAAGCAACTGAAGAGTTTAAATACTGCAGTATAGTCCATCACAACAAGTGTTGTGCTTCCTACGTGAAATTATTAGTGTGTGCCTTTTTAAAATGCTGACTAGAGTTTTGGCTTCATTTTTTATTTATTTATACATATATATATTATTTTTTGGGTGGTGTTTGGTGGACTTTTTTGTTATTTGTGTTAACCAGGCTCAAGCTAGAAGTGAAAAAGCAACCTTGAAACATCCAGGCCTTCAGTCCACATGTGGGTGCATTACTCAATGCGGTCTATAATGTTTACATACAAACTCCCCTGCCAGTCCAAGTACTCTGGTGGGATCAAATGCACTATATGTTCAGGTTGGAGTGAATTTGAAACCAGGCTGATTGATGCTGAACGGTCTAAAAGAGTTGCAGATATTCTCATCTGCCTTTCTGCAAATGCCATACTTATGAGCCCTAACCCTGGCATATATTTGAGCTTGTTTCAGAAGGTGCCGAGTTCAAAAGATAAAGCAAATTTTGGTAGGCAGAGAAATATTATAGCAGTTAGCAGATGTGTCAGGATAGACCTGTTCCCAGGTAGTTTGGATTTTGGCAAGACTACATTTGTGGTAATGGTCGTTTATGGCTATGATGAGTAACATTTCCACTTCATTGTAGGCATTTTTGTTGATACTGTTGGACATTACAGGTTTCATAAAAATATTTTTATAGTTTGCATGCCCATTTTGCAAAAAGTCTAACTGAACTGTGCGCTTGTTACACAGCTTGTTAAACTCACAGAGCACTTATAATGAACTTCATGTTTGGAGCCTGTAGGTTCACAATGTGCTTTCCAGTGTGTGGGTTTAATTCACCTCAGGGTTATTTAATGAGCTGCTTTCCATCTGTATTAAAGTCTGATGTTACTGTTCGGAGAGGAAGGGGGACTGCAGCCTGTTGGGGGAAGGTGGGTACTGGTTTTCTAAGAACAATAGAATTTTCCAGCCTCCATAAAGTGAATGGTCCTCCCTGTCTGCTTTTTTAGCTGCTGGAAAGACCCAAACTCAACTTGGCCTCAATCCTTTCACATGTTCATATTCATCAAATAAAGTATTTGTGATTGTTGGTGACCATAATATAATACTTTTGCATCAACTGAAGAAATTTCAAAAGGAAGCACAACAATAATGTGACTATATGGGGCGCACATGTATTTTAGTATTTTTATGATTAACGTCCGCTACAAAGCGCACTGGTGTATGTGTGTGTGTGTGTGTGTGTGTGTGTGTGGTATGTATGTGTATATATATGTGTGTATATATATATATATATATATATATACTGTATTTGCTATATCTATATGCAATATCTATTCCTAAATAACTACTTTGTTTGGAAAAATGACTTATACCCTAAATATGGGTTTAACATGTTGCTAAGGCTGAAGTTTAACCTTTTACCTTATGTATGGAAATAAGTCTGGTCTATTTGAAAGGTTGTTTTATGCAAAGGACCTGTTAATATTGTTAATGCACATTTTAAACATTTTGTGACTTTGCCTGTGCCCACCACAATACAATTTTGATTTCCAGCGCAGCTTACTTAAAGCGGAGTATTGTCAATTTGTATTGCTTTGTGGAATAAAATGATTAGAAATGGCCAGGCACCATAGTCAAGATTCCTGTGTGGATGACACAAACATAAAGGCACCATAAAACTACTGATTGTTAAATATTAAGGACTTTTTGTGGACATTTATGTGGGTCTCGGTTATGGCTTAGTGATCTTTTTCTCTAAAGTTATACATACAGTTGTACTCATAAGTTTACATACCCTGGCAGAATTTATGATTTATTGTCCATTTTTCAGAGAATATGAATAACACTAAAACATTTCTTTAACTCATGGTTAGTATTTGGCTGAAGCCATTTATTATCTATCAACTGTGGTTACTCTTTTTAAATCATAATCACAACCGAAACTACCCAAATGACCCTGATCAACATGCACACAAGTGGACACAAAGGGGTTTGAATGGCTATTGTAGGTAACCATTCTCACCTGTGATCTGTTTGCTTGTAATTAGTGTGTGTGTGTGTGTGTGTGTGTGTGTGTGTGTGTATAAAAGGTCATTGAGTTTCTGGACTCCTGACAGACCCTTGCATCTTTCATCCAGTGCTGCACTGAAGTTTCTGGATTTGGAGTCATGGGGAAAGCAAAAGAATGTCAAAGGATCTGTGGGAAAAGGTAATTGAACTGTATAAAACAGGAAAGGGATATAAAAAGATATCCAAGGAATCGAGAATGCCAATCAGCAGTGTTCAAACTCTAATCAAGAAGTGGAAAATGAGGGGTTCTGTTGAAACCAAATTGTTCAGGATGCTAAAAAAAAACCACAAATAACTTTAGGTGAAATACAGGACTCTCTGAAAACATGTGGTGTGGCTGTTACAAGATGCACAATAAGGAAGAAACTAAAGAAAGATAGGCTGCACGGTCGAGTCTCCAGAAGGGAAAGCCATTACTACACAAATGCCACAAAGTATCCCGCTTACAATTTGCCAAACGGCACAGAGACAAGCCTCAAATCTTCTGGCACAAAGTCATTTGGAGTGACGAGACCAACATTTTGCCCACAACCATAAACGCTTCATTTGGAGAGGAGTCGACAAGGCCTATGATGAAAGGTACATTATTCCTACTGTGAAACACGGAGGTGGATCGCTGATGTTTTGGGGATGTGAGAGCTACAAAGACACTGAAAATTGTTGTCAAAAGTGATGGCAAGATGAATGCAGTATGTTATCAAAAAATACTGGAGGAACATTTTAATTTATCAGCCAGGAAGCTGCGCATGGGACATACTTGGACATTCCAACATGACAATGATCCAAAACACAAGGCCAAGTCGACCTGTCATTGGCTACAGCAGAATAAAGTGCAGGTTCTGGAGTGGCCATCTCCGTCTCCTGACCTCAATATCAGTTCAAGCAAGACAGCCCAAGAAATTACAGGAACTGGAGGCTTTTTGCCAAGAGGAATGGACAGCTTTACCATTGAGAAGATAAAGAGCCTCATCCACAAATACCACAAAAGACTTCAAGCTGTCATTAATGTTAAAGGGGGCAATACACGGTATTAAGACCTGGGGTATGTAAACTTTTAAACAGGGTCATTTGTGTAGTTCTGTTGTCATGATGATTTAAAAAGAGTAAACCCAGTTGATTGATAATAAATGGCTCCAGCCAAACACTAACCATGATGAAAGAAAAGTTTGTGTTATCAGTCATATTCTCTGAAAAAAGGGCGAAGAAATCATAAATTCTGCCCGGGTATGTGAACTTTTTTTTTTTTCTGCTATAAATTTTGTTGAATTGCTTTTTGAAGGATTTCTGTGTCACGTTTTTTGCCTTGGCAACAGCCACAGGGTTGCCTTGGCATGACGGCGTGGTTTGTATGCAATAGTTTTTTTAGTTCTTTCGGACTACTTTGTGTGTGTATGGCAACATTTTTAGAACGTTGTTTAGATTATGGACTTGGACAGTGAAAGAGGACCGGCAATTCCTGAGGTTTTGCCTGTCTCTTGAAATGTTAATGCTCTGTTATATCATGTGAGATGTGAAAATTATTATCCTGTCCATTTTTTATTACCTTCTAATTGCCTAATAAAGGCTTAATCATAATTGGCCAAAAAAGATTAAAGTTACGACTGGTCATTTCAGAAGTCACTTTATCTCAGAATTTCAGTGGTCAAGTCTTGCCTGGTTTTTGTGTTAGCTTGAGTAATGTCCAGTGTTATTAAAACTGCACTTGGAAATCTATAGATATATTTTTACTATTGTTGATTTTGGCATGTGTGAGAGATGAGTGGAAAAAGTCTATGGATGGGTTTTGATTCTTTGTGCCATGTAGTTTACTTGTCAGCCATCCACTGCTGATGCCTAAAATAAATTTATAGCAGAAGCCCATTACAAATAGGCTCTTTCCTGCTCCTAGTACAGGTTTAACACGTCATGCAACTGTGCAGCAATGCTGATAGTATATAACAGTGTGGAATGATGTTTTTGGTATCTTTTTGTTCTTTTTTGTACGAAACAGTTTCTGTATGTAGCTTTTGATTATTTACATGGGGCAGCTAAATTTGCTTAATAAATTTGCAGCCTTTGCTCTTTGCCCTTGGTTCTAAACACCTTCCTAAGCCATCTTGAAAAGATCAAAGTCACAGTTACCTCTAAGAGCAGACCAGTGGGCCAGACATTGGTGTTGATTTACTAAAATTGGAGAGTACAAAATCTGGCGCAGCTGTGCATGGTAGCCAATCTGCTTCTAACTTTAGCTTGTTCAATTAAGCTTTGATAAAAAAAAAAGGATCTGGAATCCAATTGGTTTCTATGCAAACCTGCACCAGATTTTGCACTCCTCAGTTTTACTTAAATCAGCCCCATTGTTTCCTGTTCATTATCTTCTTGAACTCTGGTCCTCTCACCCGCCCAGTGAGTTCTCCTGCCTCTGCAGCCGATGAAAGAGGACCTGCCACTGAAAGTGTTGCCCTTGCAAATAAGAAGTGTCCAACAGGCAGTGCTATTAACACCTGAAGAATGACCCCAGGAAGTAAACAGAAGAGGAGAGTAGGATCATCATGTAACCATAGCTCCAGGATCTTCAGGAGAGGTCCCCCCCCCCCCATACCAGTGGGTGGTTAGAGGGTGCTGGAAAGAAGAGTTAATATCCTGGAATTAGGCTTTAAAGTGGATGTAAACCCAAAATTGTTGTATATCTATTTTTTTATTTTTTATGTCACAATGTATAGTATAACATTTCCTATCATCGATGCCCAGTCTTGCCACACAGAGTTAATCCAGCTCTGAGCAATCCTCTTGTATTCAGTGAAAATTAAGACTTCCAGATAAAACCCTGTCTAAATACAAAGTCCATTCCTCTCTCCTTGCTTTGAGTGACAGGTTATTTACATATCTAGATTGGACATGTTTATCATATGTTATGTTTATCATAATATGAGGTGATCCACAGTATAAAAAGTGAGAAATCCACCCCTCCCCCACATAACACATCCTGGTAATATACAATGACCTGTGGATCACCTCATATTATGATAAATATAACATAACATATGATAAACATGTCCAAGCTAGATATGTAAATAACCTGTCACTCAAAGCAAGGAGAGAGGAATGGACTTTGTATTTAGACAGGGTTTTATCTGGAAGTCTGTTAATTTTCACTGAACAATAAAATAGGATTGCTCAGAGCTGGATTAACTCTGTGTGGCAAGACTGGGCACAGATGATAGGAAATCTTATACTCTACATTGTGACATCAAAAAAAAAAGTTTTGGGTTTACATCTACTTTAAAGGTACTATACAGGGGATTGAGTAGACCTGTGCGGTTCATTTTATTCTGAATTGAAATTCAGCGAAGTGCACGAGAGCCCCGACTCCAGGTACTCATTGGCTGAGGCAGCATTGGCTCCTGTTGCTGTCAATCACAGAAAGTGACCAAATGAGGTGGGGGGGGGGCAAGCTGTGGCTTTGTTTGTGAATGCACAAGCAGAGCAGCGGCTCAGGATCCCCCGTTGCAAGCTGCTTGCTCTGGGGGGGGGCACTTGGCAGGAGGGAGGGACCAGGAGCACTGGTGGGGAGGCCCTAGAAGAGGAGGATCAGGACTGCTCTGTGCAAAATTGTTGCACAAAGCAGGTTATTACCTGGTATATAAAAAAATATATAGATTGCCTTTTTAATATCACTTTAAAAGTGTTTCTCAGTGCCCTTGCTTGTGGCTTTCCCTCAGAATAGTGAACTAGACTTCCCTCTCAATGTTGTGGGTAGCTCAAGACTGGCAGTAGACATTAGTGGGTGGTTGTATTGTGGCTTTGCCACTGGTTAGTTTATCTATGTAGAGGGAAGACCAAAGGAGATGAGCTTTAGTTGTTAGACATTGCTGCCACTGCTTAATGTATAAGAAGGCAAAAGAAAAGGGATGAGGACAGATTTTTCAACCTACCTGATCGATTGTTTCCCGCAGACTCTAGATTGTCCGTGGAGTCAGCGCCCTCCCAAAGACTAGAGAGTAACAATCACACCAAGTCCCTGGGTAAATTAATATTTCCTCTCACAGTGCTAGTCTACCAGAGAGGTTGCCTGATTGGAAACAGTGCACTCTATATGGCTGAACATTTTATCTCTGCAATCATTCATCAGGAAGACTGAGTGATTCTGTCAGATATACAAAAAGCTAGTAGAAGACGAATCTGTAAAGGTAATACCGTGGTAGTAGAAATCTAGCTCAGCAAGCATTTAAACTGACTTTAAAGAGTATATATATCATGGAAAATCCAGACACTTTGTAAGCCTTTGTGCACCTAAACATACCTGCAGCGGCCTCCTAGAGCCCTGAAGTTGTGGCTTTTGTGATAAGCAAATTGTCACACTTATAATTATGAAGGTTGCCCACCTTTTATGCCTCCTGCCCATTTCTATTGGTCATTGAGGGATCCCATCAAAGTATTGGGCCATTGGCATAAAGGTGTATTGTTGGCAAGCTCCGACAATGCCATGAAGTTTTTTTCACTGCCCGGATACAGTGAGAACTGGAAGCAGGGTGGATTTGATTTAAATCAAGTCAATTTAAATCACTAGTAAAAAGGCTTGATTTGAATCAACTCAAATTAAACCATAATTTTTAAAGAGCAACTGTCATCTCTTTCCTGTACTGGCTACTCCTCTGACCCGCTGTTGACTCACCGACGGTCCCATTCACTTTAATGGGACGGCTGGTGATGCAGAAGTGACACAACAAGGTGAGGGACGTGGCTGCAGCAGGTGAGCGGATGCCCGCTAACAGGCGCTGTCAGGATGAATCTGAAATGACAGGTGCTCTTTTAAATGTAAGGACTTATTCTTGCTGGTAGTTAGAATCTTAAAAAAATTGCAAACAAAATGAAGGTTTCCAACTTAGAATAATTAGCTGTCAGGTTAGTAAAAGCAATATCAGAACCGATTCAATCGCACAGTTTGTAGTGTAAATAGATTTGCAAAACATTGGGATAAAGGAATATTCCAGAACTTTGTTTTATCTCATGGTTACTGTGAAATTGTGTGAATGCATCAATGCAGTGCATGTTATCTCAGCTTGAGTTTATCAAAAATGTAAATATTGCAGAATATACAGCCTGATGCTACATAACTAAGCTCCATTTCATGCTGAATGAACAAAATTATTAATGCTTCTTAAATAGAAAACTATCTTTTAGATAGATTTTTATTCCATGAGACTTTTATTAAAATCAATTTTGATAAAAATCTAAAACATTCGATTTAAAAAAAAAAAAACTTTTTTTAAATCATTGATTTTCATCCATCCTGACTGGAAGCTTTTGGAGGCTGCCGACTCTGTATTAAAACTGCAAAATGTATTCAGACTTTGTGTTCACTGAAACATACTATATTTTCCCTTTCAATTATATACCAGGCTTACATATCTAGCTCTAATTTGCTATATATTCTTGACGTATACAGTAGTTTATGTAAACGCTTTCTGTGAGCTACAATGTAGGTTTTGATACTATTTGGCAGCCATGACTTTAAGAGGGTGGCTGTTGCTGTGTGTGTGTGTGTGTGTGTGTGTGTGTGTGTGTGTGTTTTTTTTTTTTTTTTTAGCTGATCCTTCTGATGTATTTCCAAAAGCGAAAAGCTCAACAAGCACTTCTAATGAGCAGACAAGATATAAGACTACTGCAGGACCAGTTAACAAGGATCTCTCATGCTTCTGATTCATGTATTGCTGTCATTAACCAGGGTGATCTCACTGAGCAAGCAAAATAAATAGAACAAGCTGACCAGTAGGCTGCAGACCTAGCACATAAATAGGGTTTTTATTATTATGCTTCTACATCCTACAGTTTTTATTAAATATGAATTCATCCAATCTCACAATCGGCTGGTTATGTTTTGTATAGAATTGAAGTGGACTATTTTGTAACTTATTCAATGTGTAAACATAATCTTTTTGGGTGACAGTTGTGCATGCACTTAGAGAAGTTCAGTGCTTTATTCCACTTAAAGAAAATGCCAATAAAGTAGTCATTATTCTGTTATAAGGCAGAGTTGTAAATAACAATATATCAGGTGATTTGCATGCACAGCTAATGTTTAGAGTGCTGTAACCTTTAGCAACCAATAACGATTCTTCTTTAAAGAGTTTCTAAAAGAATGTTTTTTAAAAATTAAGTTAATATGTTATACTCACCTGCTCTGTGCAATAGTATTGCCCCGAACCTCCTCTTCTGGGGTCCCCCACCTGCAATCCTTACTCCTTCTGTTCTTTGTGCCCCTATAGCAAGCCACTATAAAAGGCCTTCAGCAGTGTGGCTTGCTTTGGCTGCTTATGATTAGTGCAAATGAATGTAAATTTAAATGAAACCTGGAGATTAGCTTTAAGCTTATATTGGATTGTCAAAAATTACTATTTGCTTGTATTGTTAAAGCAGAGGTTAACACAAAAAGTGAACCTTCGCTCTTTGGATCCCCCCCCCCCCCGGTGACACATTTGGCACCTTTTAGGGGGAGGGGGGTGCAGATACCTGTCTGAGACAGGTATTTGCACCACTTCCAGGTTCTGATCCCCGCGGGGAATCCAGCCTGTGATGTCACCCCCCCGCTGTCTTCTGGGAAACACTGTTCTCAGGAGAGAGAACGGGGACCAGTGACAGCGCGCCGCGATCCTCGCGCATGCGCAATAGGGAATCGGCCAGTGAAGCCGCAAGTGTCCATTTTTTAAGTCAGCAGCTGCCATATTTGTAGCTGCTGGCTTTTAGAGAAAAAATCGTCGAACTTCCGCTTTAATATAATACTGATGCTATAAAATGAAAGTGAGTACTGCATATATAGATCTTTTAATGAACAGATATAATAAAATGCTTTAAATGTTACAATAAACAAAAGTATACAGGAGAAAAGTTCATTGTTGGGAGCAGGGCTGTGGAGTCGGTAGATAAATGTTCCGACTCCTCAGTTTTATGTACTTCCGACTCCCCGACTCCGACTCCTCTGTATTAATATGCAAATGTATTTTATACATTCCTTGAGGGAAAGAAACGCAACCTACCACAGGACTACTGGCTGGGAAGCCAACAGTCTACTGTATTGCACAGTTTAAGCAAAAGACAAACACAATGAAAACAAAGTTTTTTTATTCTAAAACATGATTTTCCTAGGAGAATCCCAAGTCATGTTTAAAGTTTAAGCTAACAATCGGAGTTTACAAGTTTTTATAGCCTTAGCTAAATGACAGCAGTTTTTCCAATGGTTTACAGCTTCAGTCTTGAACTATTGGCCCTTCATTCCCTTCACTTATATAAGTGTCTCACTCTCTAGTCCTGCAAAAAACATATTTATTTAATCCCTTATCAGTGAGAGGCTAGGTTACACATGGACGCTGCGTTCCCTGTAAAAGCAGAACACAACACTATGGAAAGTATAAGTATTGCCGCTCCTAATTGCGGTGCGTGCCATATAGTGAAGCACATGAAAAGCATGCTTCTTCACGGTCACTTAACGTGTTCGTTTTGCGGTTACGTGAGGCACTGCATGCATTGGTCTTTATTCTTACAGTAGAGAAGTCATTAATTATAACTTTTTGTGAATTGGGACATTTAAACTTGCTTTTTTTTTTTTAATTCCAATCTAAATTTAGTAGGAGTCGGTGCATTGTTTGCCGACTCCGACTCCAGGTACCCAAAATTTCCCCCGACTCCGACTCCTCGACTCCGACTCCACAGCCCTGGTTGGGAGTGCATACACTTTAGGCACCTTTCACACGGTCGGACCGTTCAGGTCCGCTTGTCAGTTTTGTCGACGGACCTGAACGGCCGCTCCATACATCTCCATGGAGCGTCGGATGTCAGCAGTGACATGTCCACTGACATCCGATCTGATCCGCTAAAATCAGACGTATGGAGATATGTCGCCATCAGTCCATGGTGGATCAGATCGGGTGAGATCTAATGAAGACGAACAATGTCCGTTTTCGTCCGATCTCTCCATAGGAGACAGTGGCGCTGGACAAGCCCCTCCCCGCTCATTTAGCAGATAGGGACCTGTCATCCGGCGACTCAGTGGAGAGATCTCCCGCTGAGCTGGCGAACTCCCGCCTCGTCTAAATGAAGCCTTAAAGTGGATGTAAACCCAAAAATCTTTATTTTTTTGATGTCACAATGTAGAGTATAAGATTTCCTATCATCTGTGCCCAGTCTTGCCACACAGAGTTAATTCAGCTCTGAGCAATCCTCTTTTATTGTTCAGTGAAAATTAACAGACTTCCAGATAAAACCCTGTCTAAATACAAAGTCCATTTCTCTCTCTTTGCTTTGAGTGACAGGTTATTTACATATCTAGCTTGGACATGTTTATTATATGTTATGTTTATCATAATATGAGGTGATCCACAGTTCATTGTATATTAGCAGGATGTGTTATGTAGGGGAGGGGTGTATTTCTCACTTTTTATACTGTGGATCACCTCCTATTATGATTAACATAACATATGATAAACATGTCCAAGCTAAATATGTAAATAACCTGTCACTCAAAGCAAGGAGAGAGGAAAGGACTTTGTATTTAGACAGGTTTTATCTGGAAGTCTGTTAATTTTCACTGAACAATAAAAGAGGATTGCTCAGAGCTGGATTAACTCTGTGTGGCAAGACTGGGCACAGATGATCGGAAATCTTATACTCTACATTGTGACATCAAAAAAACTTTTGGGGGTTTGCATCCACTTTAAAGAGAATCTTTCATATTGGCTGTTACCTGGCACAGCCAAGGTTCCCTTGCACCAGCTGAGGCTACCATTTTCAAGCTCTAGTATTCTACACATAGGTGGATTTTTACATCATTCACAGCAAGTGTGCTGATTTGGGTTATGTGCTTTATTTTTTTTCAGTGTGTTCCTGCCTCCTTATCGGTTTTATCTGTAATGACAATGGACAGGACAAGAAGCCCACAAAGAGTCCAATGTCTCTTGCTTTAAAGTAGAGAGATTATTATTTTGATTCATGTTGTGAATGTGATCTTTATAGTATTAGTCATTTCTTTAAAAATAAAGTCTAAATTGTTGAGCAACCTCGCATAGTGCATTTCTTTGAACAGTAAAGAACATATTTTGTCTTACAAGGGAGGTGGGTCCAGATAGGGATTTTATTTTTCCTCTGGTCCCAGTTCTTACTAAAGTGACCCTGGCTCGGTGCTTGGAACAATATGCTGTGTGGTTATAATGGGCCGTTGTGCGGTGATTCATAGGCATCTTGGAAAGCATGAAGGGGAGGAGGTGGATTATGAATGTAGTACACACTTGCTCCTACCCCTTCTCCTACCATCTCTTAAGGTTGGTGGAAGGTCTTTGTAAGAGGAAAAATATAACTAGATTAATATATAGTTATGTGCAGGAAGAAAACAAAGCATCGTTTTTCTTTGTAAAAACCTAACTTTTAGCTATCCACGTGTGACAAAAAACCTTGTGGAATCTTTAGAGAAGGCCAAATCATGCACTGTTCAGCTTTACTCAAGAACAGACAGTTTTGCTTTCCGCAGCTGCTGTTTACCCGCTATTCTTTTGTGTCTGTTATTGTGCAGAAGGTGTAGAAAGTTTTACTCACACTAATGCATGTTATATGGATTATTGTACTTTAAGCAGAACTTTACCCGTAACAATTACTTTAATAAAAGAATTTACATTCCACATTATGCCACCAAAATTTGTGTGTGCTGTAAATTGCTTTCAGCATTGCTCCTGTTTCTTCTTGCTGGAGGCCGCCATTTTGTTGAAGACCAGATCAGTCATTTGCTTATTGAAAACTCTTCCCCTCTTCTTAGTCTTTAACCACTTGCAGACCAGCGCACACACTTTTACGTCGGCACGGACAGGCAAATGGGCATACAGGTACGTCCCTTTAAAATTTGCCACCATGTGGGTGCACGCCCCTGCCAAAAGCTCTGTGACTGTGCCCGCGGGACCCGCAGACTCTATGTCCGCAGGTGTCCCGCGATCGTATTACGGAGCGGCAGAACAAGGGGATGTCTGTGTAAACAAGGTATCTCCCTGTTCTGCCTAGTGACAAGACACTGATCGTCTGCTCCCTCTCATCAGGAGCAGCGATTAGTGTCGTGTCACAGTAAGCCCCACCCCCACACAGAACCACTCCCAGGACACACTTAAAAAAAAAAGGACGTCAATTTTGTTTGGGAGCCACGTCGCACGACCACGCAATTGTCTGTTAAAGCGACGCAGTACCGAATCGCATAAAGTGGCCTGCTCATTTGGCTGCCGAATCCTCCGGGGCTGAAGTGGTTAAATAAATGTAACTTTCTGCAATTTAAAATGTGTGCATTTCCAGCCTTTCTTGTACATTTATGGCTAAAAATATTGTCACCCCGCATTTCTGTCAGTGCACCACTTCGCCCGGAAAATTGTTGCCATTATAAATGTTTAGGCATTCTTATTTTTATATATCTTGTTTTTATCAGTATGATACAAAAAAGTGGAGAAATAAATAGCCAAATCTGATACATTTCACACAAAATTCCAAAAATGAACTTGACAAAATTACTGGCACGCTCAATTTAATATTTGGTAGCACACCCCTTGGAAAAAAATAACTGAAATCAATTGCTTCCTGTATCCATCAATGAGTTTCCTACACCTCTCTACTGGAACTTTTGACCACTCTTCTTTCCCCAACTGCTACAGGTGTCTCAAATTGCAAGGATTTATTTTCCCAACTGCTGTTTTGAGATCTCTCCACAAGTGCTCTATGGAATTTAGAGATGTACTCATTGCTGGCCAGTTCAGTACTCTCCAGCATTTTTTCTTTCTTAAACCATTTCTGGGTGCTTTTTGAGATGAGCTTTGAGTCATTGTCTTGCTTTAAGACCCATGACCTCTGACTGAGACCCAACTTTCTGACACTGGACTTTACATTGCACCCCAGAATTCTTTAGTAGTCTTCAGATTTCATAATGCCATGCACATAATCCAAGACATCCACTGCCTGAAGCAGCAAAGAAACCCCAAAACGTCAGTGAAACTCCAATCTGGCTTTTTTATGTTTCTATGTCACCAGTGGGGTCCTCCTGGATCTCCTAACATAGTGTCCTTTTTCATTCAGATGGTGATGTATAGTGCGAGCTGATACAGTTGTACCCTGTGCCTTAAGGTCAGCTTCTATTTGTCTGGAAGTTGATTGCGGTTTTTTATCCACCATTCGAACAATCCGTTGCAATCTTTCTTTTTCGTCCACATTCAGGGAAATTGTCTACAGTGCTATGGTACAATGTTGCATACAGTGGACACAGTTAGACTCCATTCACACAGGGGCAACACGACTTCAGCACGACTTTGGGAGGCAATTTTGGACACGACTTGAGTATGAATCACAGCGCGACCTGAGGCAACTTACAAGGCAACTTCAAGTCGCCTCCAGGACAGGAGGCTTTCCAGTGGCCAATCAAACAACAATCAGCTTTGAGGGAGGGGGAGGGAGGGGTTTACCTTAATGTACTCTTCCTGTATTGTTGCTTCTGTTAAGACAGTGATCCGACTTCTGAGGCGACTTCCATTGAAATCAATGTGTACAAGTTGCCTACAAGTCGCCTAGAAGTCGGATTGAATTTGTACAGGAACCTTTTCTGAAGTCTGAGCGACTGCAGTAGTGTGCATTAAGACGGCTCCATTCACTTACATTGGTTTTCTCATGCAGCACGACTTGAGGCGACTAGGGGCGACTTGAAGTCAGATCCAAAGTCGTCCCTGTGTGAATGGGCTCTAACATTAAGGTCTCTGGAGATGGACTTGTAACCTTGAGATAGTCCATGCTTTTACACAATTTTTGTTCTCAAATTCTCAGACAATACTTTGCTGTTCTTTCTCTTCTCCATGCTCCATGTGGCACACAAAGAGGCAACAGAATGATTGAGTACATTTTTCAGCCATTTTAACTGGTTGTCAAGGTGATTTCTATATTGTCAGCACCTGTTAATTGATACAGGTGAGTCTCCAATTACAAATTACAGGAGCATCACAACATTGAAAGACAATTATTTCTTACAATCTTGAGAAGGTGCCAATAATGGTTTCCAGTCCATTTTTGGAGTTTTGCATGGAATGTGTCAGATTTTGCTTTGTTTCTCCACTTTTTTGTGTCGTACCAATACAAACGAAATAAACATGAGAATGCCTTAACATTTGTAATTGCAACAATTTTCTGGACGAAGTGGTGCATTACCTGACACATGCAGGGGTGCCAATATTTTTGGCCATGACTGTAGGTCTTGGCTCAGCCTAGAAAGGAAAGCTTCCGTTTTATAGTGTTGCTGCTAAGTGAGAAAAAGAATATCAGGGAAGATGAGCCACTAAACCTTGTTAAGTTTAACTCTTTTGTATCTTCCTGGCAGCAGAGTTTGACTTGTTATCTCTCCTTTTCTTTTCTCTTTCACTAATCTGTGTTTTCTGGGCACAGTCTGTGTCATTCCTGTTGTTCCTCTCTCCTCAGCAGCAGTACATCTTGAGGCCATAGTGACTCTGATTCAATGCCAATTAGACGCCATCCAGCACCCATAAGGTAGCTTATGCATTTTGAGGGCAAGACCTCTTTCTCAGAGCCCTTGGCGTTTAATAATTGTGGGTCTCAATTACCACTGTACTAGGAGGCAGTGGCTTGATATTCTGTTTTACCTTCACTGTTTGTGAGACTGTTTGTTTTTATTTGCCTCCTATTAAATCACTGTTGGAGATAATACACTAGGCTGGTGCACCTTCTGTTTTGTATTTTGCAGTTACTGTTTGGACTACCCTGGTCATTAGAGGACAGCAATGGCAGATTTAAAGCGAATACGTGTGACGATCGCCCCTAGCCCACCACACTCATGAGCAGGAGGTTTTGAACCTTTTTCTTTTGATATTTGACAATGAGGTAGCAGTGGTGCACTAATGATATCACTTTGTTCTATCAGCACGTTCCCTCTGAGCACATGCACAGTCAAGGTGATCCTATGTGACCACCTCCCAAGTGTTGACCTTCCCTTATCCTAGTCCTTATTCCTGCTGCCCAAGGGACTATAGGGAGGATATCACCACAAATAAGATTGAGGCTGAACTCTGGTCTCAAAAGACAAAGCTTCATGTTGCATTACTGCACAGGTCTGGAACAAATGCTCAAAGCAAACCAAGATTCAATTATGAATACACATGCCTCTTTAGCAGTGGAAACTGGCGCTGGAGGATTTTTTTTTTTGGGGGGGGGATGGGCCGCTCCAGGTCCACACTCACCCGACAGGCGTACACAGGCTCCCTGGTGCCTGGCAACTGTGTTGACCTGGGCTTGTTTCTGGGTCTTTGGCCATCTGTCCTGTATGACATTGATGGCGAGTGTTGGTCCGACGCTCTGCCGGTTGATTATGTGGGATTGGGGGGGGGTGGAGGCACCCCTTGTGGACTGGCCGCCACTGCTCTTTAGACTCCATTTGTTTATCCTGGAGTTCAGCTTTAAGACACTGTGGAGCAAAACATTCTCAAAGCAGATTCACTCCATATTGTCTGCAGCACCCAAAACTCATTTACTGATTGTAAGAAATTGTACATACTTGAATGTTCGTATCCAGGCAACAGATTCACTTTAAGGTTTGTTACCATAAAGGCTAAGCTTACATTGAAAAAAAAAATTCACATGCTTTTTCAGGAAAAAGATGTGCATGCTAATTTTTGTTGTTTTTTATTTTTTTATTTACACAAGCCTGTAAAGCATTGATTGCAGGTCAGGCTCTTAAACTCATCTGCCCATAACTCAGTGTGTGTGTGTGTGTGTATATATATATATATATATATATATATATATATATATACACATGTGTGTGTGTGTATATAATTGGTACAGGTTCACTTTTTAACTAGATCTTTGTCGGTGGTCCAGTGGCCATTAGGGTGTTAATTTCACTGTAGGGTGTTAACAACTAGTATCGCTGCACTAAGAATAAAACGCCTGTTTAGGGTCTCAAAAACTGACTTCTCTATTGTAAGCGACTCAAGGTGAGATTCTGCTGAAGCCTGTTGGCATGCTGCTGTGCATAACATTTTATCCATTGTAGTTATCTTCCCAGTTTGTTGTTGTGATATTTGTGTTCTTTATGTTGAATAGCAACATAACACTACAGTAGACAAGTAGTGTCAGCCCATGACAAATGAGCTCCTGTCTGCCAACCATTCATCTACTTAATCTGTTTAATTTATCTAGTTACATTGTCCTTAAAGTAGATCTATCACACCAAAATGAGTAATTTGCACAGTGCCAAAACTGGCCAAACTGTAGGTTTCTTTAGAGTCTTTCCTTGCTACCTGGTTTGTACGTCAGTGACTGTTGCTGTAATTATATTTTGGTCGAAGATTTAAAAAATTTGTATTGTGCCATGTTTTTTTGATTTTAGAGCAGACTAGAACATTAAATGTACAAGTTTGGTCAGATATGCAGTCATTTGCAGTTGTCCAAGGGGCATCCATCAGCTTGCCAAGTAGGCCTCTTAAACACAGGGGGCAGTAAAAACAGACAGTTGAGCTGTGATTTTTTTAACAACCCCCTTCTTTCCCAATCCACCAAAAAGCTATTAGGGTGGGGTCAATCACTAAGCTATTATAAAGTCGGAGTGGGGCTGTACACATGCTGCTATGGTTTGCATTGTGACACGCCAAATTGTTATGCAATTTGACAGGCAACACAGTCTGTCCAAATCGCCCATCGAATTCAATGGGGCCATGCCACAACCTTGAACCAAGCGCTTGTGACATATTGGTGGCAAAAAAACAAAATGCACTTGGGTGGTGGCAGGATCACCCGTCGTCTGAAAAAGGATCCATTGTGGACCGCATTTCTGAATCTGCCCAAGTGTGAACTTGTACTGTAATGTGACAAGTACACATTTAAAGTACTATTTGGCTTGTTCATTATAGCAGGTGCCAACCCATTAAACTGCATGTTGCTGTATTTAGATTAATTTACGCTTTAGAATAATCAGCCGCGCACTTTTCTTTGCCCTGTTAAATACAATGAGGGAAAAGTATTTGCTCCCCTGCTGATTTTGTACATTTACCCACTAACGGAGAAATGATCAGTCTATAATTTTAAACTGAGAGACCAAATACCAACAAACCTATCCAGAAAAAGGCATTTCAAAAAAAGTTATACATTGAGTTGCCTTTTAATGAGTGAAATAAGTATTTGATCCCCTATCAATCGGCAAGATTTCTGGCTCCCAGGTGTCCTCTATACAAGTAACAAGCTGAGATTAGGAACCCTCTCTTAATGGGAGTGCTCCTAATCTGAGCTTGTTACCTGTATAAAAGACACTTGTCCACAAAGCAATTAATCAGATTTCAATCTTTCCACCATGGCTAAGACCAAAGAGCTGTCCAAGGATCTCAGGGACAAGATTGTAGACCTACACAAGGCCGGAATGGGACTACAAGACCATTACCGAGCAGCTTGGTGAAAGGGTGTCAACAGTTGATGCAATTATTTGCAAACAGAAGAAACACAAAATAACGGTCAATCTCCCTCGTTCTGGGGCTCCATGCAAGATCTCACCTCATGGAGTTTTAATGATCATGGCAATGGTGGGAAATTGGCCCAGAACTACACAAGAGAATCTTGTCGGGGATCTTAAGGCAGCTTGGACCATAATCGCCAAGAAAACAATTGGTAACACATTACGCAGTGAAGGACTGAAATCCTGCAGTGCCCGCAAGGTCCCCCTGCTCAATAAGGACATGTACAGGCCCGTCTGAAGTTTGCTAATGAACCTCTCATTGATTCAACGGAGAACTTGGTGAAAGTAGTGTGGTCAAATGCGACCATCCCCACCGTCAAACATAGAGGTGGTAACATTATGCTTTGGGGGTGTTTTTCTGCTAAGGGGACAGGACAACTTCACCACATCAAAGAGACAATGGACAGGCCATGTACTGTCAAATCTTTGGGGGGGAACCTCCTTCCCTTAACTGTGGCATTGAAAATGGGTCATGGATGGGTATTCCAGCATGACAATGATGCAAAACACACGGCCAAGGCAACAAAGGAGTGACTCAAGAAGAAGCACATTAAGGTCCTGGAGTGGCCTAGCCAGTCTCCAGACCTTAATCCTATAGAGAATATATGGAGGGAGCTGAAGGTTCAAGGTAACCAAACGTCAGCCTTGAAATATTCATGACTTGGAGAGGATCTGCAAAGAGGAGTGGGACAAAATCCCTCCTGAGATGTGTGCAAACCTGGTGGCCAACTACAAGAAACATCTGACCTCTGTTATTGCCAACAAGGGTTTTGCCACCAAGTACCAAGTCCTGTTTTGCGAAGGGGTCAAATAATAATTTCACTCATTAAAATTCAAAATCAATTTATAACTTTTTTGAAATTTGACTTTCTGGATATGTTTGGTATTCTGTCTTGTACTGTTAAAATAAACCTACCATTAAAATTGGACTGATCATTTCTTTGTCAGTGGGCAAATATACAAAATCAGCAGTGGATTAACTACTTTTTTCCCCTTACTGTGACCTACACCTGTGTCTCCACGTTTTTAATTTTTTTTCGTATGCTTCTCACGTTCTTCCCTTTTTTTTCTTCCTGTGTTTTTGTTACTTTCAGATTTTGATATCCTGTATTCAGGGATGCTAAATGATGAGTTTGCTAGCAGGCTGCAAATTGACCATTGGACGCTATGCTGGTCCCTGGCACTCCAGAAGAACATTAGCAGTCTGCTCATGGACAGATGATTAGCTCATTTGGTGACTGCCGCACGGCGTATTCAAAATATCCTACCACGATTAATGTAGCCGCAGAGTTCAAAGCTCTGTTGATCTAGGGGCATGAAGGGGAAACACATAGAATAGAGCTGTAAATTGGTGATGAGTGTAATTAACAGTGACACAATCCTCTGGAAATGATACTCTGACAGATAGCATTGGGAGATTCTACATTTACTTTCTCCAATTGTGACGGAATCACAACAGAGACCTCTACTGTAGGCTTGCCAAAGGGTTAACTTCCAGAGCTAAGAAACAAAACATCAGTAAGGAGTGTCGGCAGTTCCTCACAGCAGATACTCTGCGCTCCTCCAGCTTCCCACTGCTAGCACACTGCTGAGGTATAGATTCATGGTTTGTGTTCCCTCCACCCCTCAGCTATAACAATCATGGCATTGTTTTGGAAGATCTGCTCGGTGGAAATGTTATACCGTTCACAGGCATCTTCCATAACTTTCTGCAAAGAGAACATAAAGCTGCCTTCATGTTTTAAAAGTAGTAGGGAGAATTTTTTTTTTATTAGGAAATCATTCTCTGAGATTTCGACAAAACGCAAGTGGCGGAAGGAGCACTCCTTATCAGAAGCTCGGTATTATAGAGGAGGATTTGTGGGCTCCGTTTTATAAATAATATAAATCTATTTTCTTGAATAAGTGGTACAGAGTCGCAGATCATGTTAGCGGACTGTGTGTTTTTTATATTTTAGAACAGTTCACAGTAGACCTGACACAACTTGAGTTTTTAATATTGGTATCTCATTTCTTACAGTGGGAACATAACGTAATGCATTGAATGAGCACAAATCTGGAATGCAAGGGTTCTGCAACATGAGAGGCAGGAGACTCTTTTATGCATTTTTACTTATATTCCATTTTGTACTTGGTTTTGGTAAATCCCAGTACCATGCATTCACTAAATCTGGTCTCCCACAGTACACTGAACATGGAAATGCAATAGTTTTAGTGAATGTAAACTGCTAAATACCTTTTTCTCATCAGCAGTTGGTGCAGTCTTGTGACTTCTATTTATACGTCTGTTAAAGCTTGTAGGAGGAATTTTCATTTTCCGCTGACTGTCCTTTGAGGCTGCATGACACCTGACCCTCTGTCGGGACAGTGCTGATTGGCCTTGTGCTGATCACATGCAGTCTCCCAAGAAATACAAAAAAAACTATAGCAATACACACCAAACTGAGCATGTGCAGAGTGCCCCAAAGCTTTGTTATATCAGGAGAACCACTAGAAGGGTTTTTGCACAGAGGTGCTTTATCCCATACAGCATTAAAACCTTTGGATGCAAGAAGAAGGCACAAGTGCAGCCTGATAACATTGGGTACTCATTTTTAGGGCAGCGTGTGCTCCAAGGAGGTATGCCCTAAAAGCAGCTTTCTTGCATCTGTTGTCACTGAACACATACACCCTAAGCTTGAGTAGTGCTTGGAACAGCATCCTGCTGCAGTGTATTTCAGCCAGTCATTGATTTTGACAGTCTGAACCTCCTTTTTTTTATGCCCAAAATTTGGCTTTTGTGCAATAGGGGCAAAAACCCTCTGTGTGCACAAACGCTTAGATTATTAGTCAGTGAGGAGTACAATAGGTTAAGGGTCATTTATATTCTATATCCATGCACAAAAACAGGCACACTTGTGAATCCTTGTTCACTGAGTAAAAGAACCTGTGATACCAGGGGAAGAGTGATGATTGGTCTGGAAAATCCAGTTGTACACCTTTTTGCTTGCAGGTGAACGTATACCTCTGTAGTTAGAACATAGACCATTCCCTTGATTGTCTTACCTGTCTGAATGCCTAATGTTCTTTAAAAAGGTTTGATGGCGCTAACTCATTTACCTATGGGCCTAACTAGGCAAAATGATGCATCATGAATGACTTTCCCCATTTATTTGGGGTTTTGCTATTCTCTGTTATGTAAGGCTTTAATTAACAAAACTCTTAAGTGTTACTAAACCCACAACAGTAAAATCAGTCTGTATATGCAGTAAAGCATGCTTGTTATACTCACTATGGAACCTAAGGGGTTAATCCTCTGCATTGCGTAAAAAGGCTGTTTTGATTCTCTCTTCTGTTCCTCCCCTTCTTCCACTGTCCCCAAACCATCTCATGATAGAACAGAGCCTTGGGGGCAAGCTGCACATGTTCAGTTTTTCTTGGAAGGATGCATGTGATCAGCACAGGGCCAATGAATGAGAATAAAATCTCATCCTACAAGCTTTAACCAGACACTGATAGAAATCATAAGACTGCAATATACTGCTGATGAGAAAAGGTATTTAGCAGTTTATATTTGCTAAAATAATTCTGTGTACTGTGGGAGATGAGATATAGTGAATGCAAGCGGAAGATTGATACAATTCGCAACGAGATCTCTACTGTTCAGATACCCTCAGATACCCTCCACGCCTCACGCCTCATGCCTACAGGTACAGTCATTACTTCCCTCTTTCAACCCCACCACTATAGACGAGGTCGCTAAATTACTTGCTAACGTCCATCTTACCACCTGTGCTCTGGATCCTGTTCCCTCGCAAATGCTACGCTCGCCCTCTGGCTCGATTCTACACTCTCTAACCCACATCTTCAATCTCTCCCTCTCTTCTGGCATCTTCCCTAACTCTTTGAAACATGCACTAGTCAGCCCCATACTTAAAAAGCCCTCACTGGAGGGGCGTGGCCTGCTGCGGACTCGGATGGAAGCTTGAGTCCTTAGCTCCGCTCCGCTGCTTGGATCCGTAGCAACTCGCGGCAACTAACCGACCCGCACTTCGCCCGCACAAGCAGAGAAACAGCTCAGGACCTCCCCGGGCATGCCCCAGAAGCGGTATAAACCGCCAGCTCCCCGCCGTCTGACGGATTATTTCTCGAGCGCGGCCATGCAAAAAAATCAAGATGGCGCCGAGGCCGGGAACAGGAGAAGCACTCCGCCCCGCTCCAGCAATGAGATGCATAGCATCTCCACGGTGGATCCCCGCGCTTTACCTCCCGGAGAGGATCTGAGGGAGGACATGGACACCATGCCTTTACCCAACAACCCTCCCTTACTGCACACCGCAGAAAGAGGTAAGAGACTGGCATCATCCCCTGCGCTCTCCCCCATCAAGGAACCCCTGCCTAAGAGGCAGCTATGGGCTAATGCCCCTAATGCTGTGTCAGACACTGACATCGTTCCAGCTTTAGCGTCCATCCCTGTGTCAGACAATCCTGTATCGGAAGCTATGTTGAAATCAATGCTGTTAACCTTGCAAAAAGATCTACATAGGGATTTGCAATTATCTATGTCTCAGTTGCATGACAGGGTGGATTGCCTAGAAGAAAGAGCTGATGCATTGGAAGATACTATGCATGACCATGCTACAGCGCATAACGAACTGTTAGATGCACATGATCACCACACATCAGAAATTCGCCACATAAAATTGAAATTAGCAGACTTGGAGGACCGCTCAAGGCGCAATAACATCAAATTTAGAGGTGTGCCCGAGACGGTTAAGCCTAATGAGATTACCCAATATTTGCAGCAATTGTTCTCTACCTTACTTCCTCATTTAAACGATAGAGATCTAACAATTGATCGGGCCCATAGAATCTCAAAACCTGCACACCTCCCTCCAGACACCCCGAGAGATATTCTGGCAAGAATACACTATTTTCATGTGAAAGACCAAATTCTCCAAGCTGCCAGAACCACCAGACCTCTACCGGCACCGTACGCCAATGTTCTGATGTTCAGTGATCTATCGAAAGCAACTATGGAGATGCGCAAAGCATTCAATCCGATCACTTCCATTCTCCAGGAACGTAAAATTATCTACAAATGGGGCTTCCCCACCAAATTGCTGGTCACCTACAAGCAACAATCCATACCCATCCTTACGCCTAAGGAAGGGTATAAAATCCTGACCAATTGGGGGTTCCTTCCTCTTCCAAATGATGCTGCAGGGCACTTGAGATCCCAACCTCGTCCACCAACACCACGCAATAGGGCTCCGGATAAGGACTGAGTACACTTATTACTTTAACCGTCGGTTCCTTAAATACACTGGATCCGGCAAGGGCGTATATTCACCTTGATTCCACCCCTACAGGTTGTTGTGTGCTGTGCACATCTGTTACTGTTCTAGTTCTATATCTGTTATACTGTGTTACACCTTTTATTTAGTTACAGAAGTTTCTGGTTGAATTTTCCATGACTAACTGCTTATTTACCCCTACTATATAAATAGGCATTCAGATTTGATTCCAGTGTTAATCTATCTTGTCTGATATCTCCGGTGTGGTCTCGCTCCATCCGTACTCCTACCCAGGTAATATCTACTATTATGGCCATCACAATTGTCTCACTCAACGCCAAGGGATTGAACTCCCCTTTTAAGCGTAATATGTTGTGGAAGGAGGCCCTGGCACAAAAAGCTGATGTGTTTTGCGTGCAAGAGACGCACTTTTCCCAACATAATCCTCCTAAATGCTCACATAAGCGTTATCCACACTGTTTCTTTGCCAATGCACCCAAAAAGAAAAGAGGAGTCATGATTGCGATCAGCTCCTCGGTCACCTTCACGTTGCATCACTGTGAAGCAGATATGGATGGTAGATATCTGATTGTTTCTGCGACAATTGAAAATCGTCGCATCACATTAGTAAACTTATATGCGCCCAACACAGCGCAAAAATCCTTTTATACCAAATTGATTTCCAAACTGACCCCATACAGGTCTGATCCAGTGGTGTTATGTGGAGACTTCAATGATATTATTGACACAAATCTTGACACTTCCAACCCTCTTAAAAGAAGACCCTCCGCACTATCCTCTTTATTACATAATGAGGACCTATTTGATCCTTGGAGGTGCCTTCACGGTGAGGAGCGAGACTACTCCTTCTACTCCCATGCCCAGCAATCTTACTCTCGTATCGATTTGTTTCTTGTAGATAAATACCTACTCCAATCAGTTACAGAGGCAAACATAGGCGTAATCTCATGGTCTGATCACGCCCCTGTATCTATTAAATTATTCCCCCATTCCCACTCTCCAAGACATACTGTATGGAGATTGAATACGTCTCTTCTCACTAACCCCACCCATGCAGACGCAATTCGATCCGAGATTGAGAGCTACTTTGAGAGAAATGTGCAGTCAGGTGTTGATCAATCTATACTTTGGCATGCGCACAAGGCTACTCTAAGAGGTTTATTCATAAAAATGGGTGCCCAGGATAAAAGAAAACACTCAGCCACTACAGAGTCCCTTTTGAAACGGATTTATGATCTTGATAAAATTAACAAACAATGTCCATCCCCCAAATTGTCCCTTGAGTTAAAGACCCTCAGATCCCAGCTTAGTGAACATCTTCACAACAAATTTGACTACTACATTAAACGTTTGAAACTCCAAATATATACCTCAGCCAATAAACCAGGAGCATTCATGGCCAAACAGGTTAAAAGACAACTAGCTCAGAAAAAAATACATTTCCTTACAAACCCCCAGGGTAAACGTTTAACCAACCCGTTGGATATAGCAAACGAATTTAGTGCCTTTTACACCAAATTATATAACCTTATAGACTCAGATACGGTAGTTCCACCCAAACAAGAGGATATTGAAGCCTTTCTCTCATCTATTCAACTTCCCTCCATCTCCTCTACCCAGCTAGAAGCCCTGTCGTCGCCTTTTACCCCCGCCGAGATTATAAGAGCCATTAAACAATTGCCCCTACATAAAGCCCCAGGTCCAGACGGGTTCTCTAATGAATACTACAAACATTTCCAAGACCTGATCGCTCCCCATCTTTGTAACACTTTCAATCATTACGCAACTTCCGGCAAGATTCCAAAAGAAGCCTTGGAGGCCCTAGTAGTTACTTTACCAAAACCGGGCAAAGCCCCTGATTCCCCGGCCAATTATCGCCCAATCTCACTCCTGAACACAGACACTAAGCTATATGCCAAACTATTAGCTCAGCGTCTCTCTCAGGTTATTCCCCAGATAGTCCACCCCGACCAGGTAGGTTTTGTGCCTGGCAGACAGGCCTCTGATGGCACCAGACGCCTCATTAATTTAATACAATGGGTGGAGCACTGTCGAGCGCCTTCTCTCTTCCTTTCATTGGATGCAGAGAAGGCGTTCGACAGGGTCCATTGGGCATACATGGAAGCAGTCCTTCGCAAATTTGGCTTAGCCGGAACGTTCCTAACGGCCATCATGAACCTTTATTCCTCTCCCAGTGCGAGAGTCTGGACCTCAGGCATTAAATCCGATCCCTTTATAATTACCAATGGCACAAGGCAGGGTTGTCCTCTCTCTCCCTTGATCTTTGCCCTGGTGATGGAACCTCTTGCACACTCCATCAGATCGGCTCCGTCAGTAACGGGCATCAAGATTGGGGAAATAGAACACAAACTGGGCTTATACGCCGATGATGTTATCATTACTTTAACCAATCCAGAATCTTCCCTCTTGGCTGTTCAACAAATCCTAGAACGCTTTAGCTCAATTTCTCTCTACAAGATCAATCATAGTAAATCCATCCTATTAGACCTAGGTATCGACCCACATGTCAAACGAAAAATTTCGGAAGAAACCTCCTTTATTTGGTCCTCTAGTTTCTCACTTCCATATTTAGGAATTCACCTAACCTTTCCAAGCAAATCTTTATTAAAAGTGAATTATGAAAACCTAAGAGAGAAGCTTCTGCACATATCCAAAGACTTGAGCCATTTTCCTGTCTCTTGGGCAGGCAGAATTGCTCAAACGAAAATGTATTTGCTCCCTCACATACTTTATATGTTTCGCACGATTCCTTTACCTATGTTGCCCCAACAGTTAAAAGATCTGCAAGGTATAATAAACACGTTCATTTGGCAACGTAAGAAACCCAGGCTGAGGTCACTACTTCTCCTCACTCCGGTACGCCATGGAGGTATGGGAGCACCAAATATACAAGCATACTACAGAGCAGTGATTCTAGACCAACTCAGGGAATGGTGGTTACCCATTTCCAATAAACTATGGACTCAGATTGAAACAGTAGCCCTCAACGTGGACACTAAACTACTTCTTGCAGCCACTTTACTGAACTTCAAACCCCCTCACCAGTATTTGGGCTCAACAACAGCTGCTCTACGGGTCTGGTCAGCAGCTACACAGCATTCAACAGGCCTTCCTAGGTCTATCCTTCATCGTTTGCCCATCAAATCGATTGAAATTCTTTCACCTGATTTATCCCTTACTGCCTGGTCCAGTAAAGGACTCAACAACCTTGGGCTGCTATTCTCTGCCTCCGGGCTACATACGTTCTCTCACCTGCAACAACAATATGGCATCTCCTCTAAGACTTTCTTCCTGTATCTTAGAATCAGATCAATATTGTCTAAAATCAACATACAGGATGAAGACTCTTTACCTGTTTCTCTTCTGAAATTCTATGAGACCCCCAACCCCTCAGTCAAGGGAATCTCTCTGGCATACAACTTGTTATCTACACCCACCACAGATCTACCCTCTTCCTCGATCACCTTCTGGTCATCACTCACGGATAATCCACCTATGCCCGATGCTTGGCATAGGGCCGTAAGTTTGCCCCTTCGCATTTCACATTGTACTTCCCACTGGGAATCGATTCAAAAACTGTTTCACAAATGGTATTTTACCCCAGCAAGACTAGCGACTATCTACCCTACAACCTCATCTCTATGCTGGAGAGGATGTAGCGAAGTGGGAACCTTACAACATATTTGGTGGGATTGCCCCCACATTAAAGTCTATTGGAAGGAAGTGTCCACTTTTATTCTGAAGGTATGCAATATGTCCTCTTCCCTTCTTCCACTGGATCTTCTACTAGGGCTCTCGATCCCTACCTGGCCTGGACATGTCAAACTACTGGCCTCTCACATATTAATAGCTGCACGTCTTGCTCTTGCAAAGAAGTGGAAATCACTGCATCCACCCACACTGTCGGACCTGATCATTCTGTTAAATAATCATTTCCGAATGGAATTCTTTTTCGCCAAAGCTAAAATGACCACCCCGTCTTTCTATAAAAACTGGGCACTATGGATCAAGGATCATAGAAGTTTAACACTTTAATCCACTGGAGCTTCTCAAGAACTACTCCTTTTATCCTTAGTCTGTTTCATATTCAGTTTAGAACCTGTTTAGGTAATAATGTCTATATCCTTCAAATAACATGTGCAGTAATGTCATTTTTCACTGTTCTATTGTTTCTCGTACTGCCACGCTTATCTATTCTGATGTGCAAATACTTATTTGTTCCCATCCCCTCTTCGCAAAAACCAAGAGATATATCTGGGATGGTGATTGGCCATGTTGCATATGAGCCCTTGACACAATTAGCTCCCAAATTGGGGTGTCGGGGTTAGTAAGCAATACCTCCATCACACAAACTGTTCGCTGTTTAAAGTACAGTATAACTCTGTCAGGCTACTGTAACTTATCTGACGATTTCTCTTTTTTTCTTTTTGTTTAACATAACATATGTAAGTTTAATAACAAATATCATTGATGCTATTGTTTTCTATGTGAAAATCTTAATAAACATTATTGTTTAAAAAAAAAAAAAAGCCCTCACTGGACCCGTCCAATCTTGACAACCTACGCCCCATCTCCTTGCTCCCCTTTTTATCCAAACTCCTTGAACGTCTAGTCTACAACCGACTGAGCGTCCACCTTGCTAAAAATAACCTCCATGATCCCCTTCAGTCTGGATTTCGTCCTCAACATTCCACAGAAACTGCTCTCCTAAAACTAACAAATGATATACTAACAGCCAAAACTAAGGGACACTATTCTGTGCTCCTACTCCTGGACCTCTCTGCCGCCTTCGATACGGTTGACCACCCACTCCTCCTCAAAAAACTCCACAATTTTGGTCTCCGTGACTGTACTCTTCGCTGGTTCTCCACCTACTTATCCAACCGCACCTTCAGCGTTGCTTACAACTCTACTTCCTCCTCTCCTCTTCCATTCTCTGTTGGGGTCCCCCAAGGTTCTGTTCTTGGACCTCTCCTATTTTCTATCTACACCTCCTCCCTGGGTCAGCTGATAGCCTCCCACGGCTTCCAATACCATCTTTACGCTGATGACACTCAAATCTATTTCTCTACCCCTCAACTCACTTCTTCATTCTCCTCACGTATCACTAATTTACTATCGGATATATCAGTTTGGATGTCACACCACTTCCTCAAACTCAACCTATCCAAAACGGAACTTATAATTTTTCCTCCCCCACGTGCCTCTTCCCCTGATCTCTCTGTCAAAATTAATGGTACAACTATCTGCCCATCCCCACATGTCAAGGTCCTAGGAGTAGTCCTGGACTCTGAACTCTCCTTTAAGCCTCACGTTCAATCACTGTCCAAATCTTGCCGCCTCAACCTTCGCAACATCTCCAAAATACGCCCATTTTTAACCAATGACACCACAAAACTCTTGATTCACTCCCTGGTCATCTCTCGCCTCGATTACTGCAACTCCCTCCTCATTGGCTTACCGCTGCATACTCTATCCCCCCTTCAGTCTATCATGAATGCTGCTGCCAGACTAATCCACCTTACCAACCGCTCTGTCTCTGCTACTCCTCTCTGTCAATCCCTCCACTGGCTTCCGCTCATCCAACGAATTAAATTCAAAATACTAACAATTACCTACAAAGCCATCCACAACACTGCCCCCAGCTACATCACTGACCTAGTTTCTAAATACCAACCTGTACGTTCTCTTCGTTCTTCTCAAGACCTCCTACTCTCTAGCTCTCTCATCACCTGCTCACATGCTCGTCTCCAGGACTTTTCTAGAGCCTCTCCATGCCTATGGAACTCCTTACCCCAATCTATCCATCTATCTCCTTCTCTATCAGCTTTTAGAGGATCCCTGAAAACCCTTCTCTTCAGAGAAGCCTACCCTTCCCACACATAACTGTTTTTTCATTTGAGTCCATCTGATCATCCCTCACAGCTAACTACCCTTTGTTCCACTTGACCCTCCCTTCTAGATTGTAAGCTCTAACGAGCAGGGCCCTCTGATCCCTCCTGTATTGATTGTATTGTGACTGTACTGTCTTCCCTGATGTAAAGCGCTGCGCAAACTGTTGGCGCTATATAAATCCTGTATAATAATAATAATAATGCAGGGTCCTGGGTTTAGTAACACTTTAAGTTGGCATTGTGTAAAGTTGGGAAGCTTGAACAGACCGTGACCTTGCTAAAGGCCAGAGCATGCAAGGAGTTTATGTGGAGTATCTTATGTGGTCCAATAAGTATATCTATATATTCATTTTAGTGTGTGTGTGTGTTTTTTTTTTCTTTTAATAGATGTCACTTTCTATGCCCTTGGCAGTGAAAATATGGTCACATAAAAGCAGCAATGTACTTGAGCTGTTAATTGTATATGGGAACGCTTGTCTTTTATATCATGTGTTGTTTTTCTCATTGTTTGCAGGATAATGGATTTAGGCAAGTGAGCAAGAGAAGGGAGCGAAAAGCTGTTGGTCTAAATGCACTGGGGCATGCAGGTGAGTGTCTTTTAGCTTCAACTTCTCTTAATACACCTCACATTAAATAATGATAAACAGAAAACTACCCACAGTAACTTATTTTTTTCATAAGATTAATACACAATTACCCCACACAAATGTTCTGTGTATGCATTTACTGCTGTGAAGAACCATAAGAGTAAGTCAGGTTATTGTCTAATTTGTAATTTGCGTGGGCACTCTCTTTTTATGGTTTATCTTTTTGTGTATTGTTCAGTTGGCACTGTGTATTTTATGTAGAATAACAAAGTAGAAAAAAAAAAGTTTTGAACTTCTTACTGGTATTTACATGCACAAAGGGTATTTACCTGTTAGAGAAGAGAAAATTGAAAGCTTTTTTTTTTTTGTTTGATGTGATCTGTGGTGCTTTATGGGTTTAATTTACTGAAAGCAGATAGACTGTGTATTTTGAAGTGCAGTTGCTCTAGAGCAGGGGTCTCAAACTGGTGGCCCCAGCTGTTGTGGAACTACAAGTTCCATGATGCCTCTGCCTGAGGGAGTCATGCTTGTAACTGTCAGCCTTGCAATGCCTCATGGGGACTTGTAGTTTCGCAAAAGCTGGAGAGCCGCCCGTTTGAGACCCCTGCTCTAGGGCTTAGTAAATTGGTAAATGAGGTGAAGCTTCACTTTGTAAAGAATACATAAAGGAAAGGAAATAAAAAAATAAATACAAATTCTGCCTGCACAATATTGTATCATGGAAATCAGCAGAGCTTTCCCTCATTTACTAAGCTCTGGAGCAATTGCACTTGCAGAGCACACAGTCTATTTGCCTTAAATCAACCCCAGGTGTGTCATAAACAACTACTATGTTTATTTTATTTTTTTAAATACTGTTTTCATTTATTGTTGCTGATCTTCTCCAGCCTCCATGCCCTTTTCAGGCACTTCCTTTCTATATGCATTTGCTCCAGCATTGGCTGATAAATATTCTAGACCGATTTCTGCAAGTGACAACAGTGAACAATGCCAGTGCAAAGTGTTTCTGCATAGTCCCCTGTTTTCTCCATCTGGGGCGCATGTGACAGATTTCAATGCAGAAAACAACTATGCGTATGTTACCCCATACCATGGAGTGAAGGAACGAAAATCTTGAATTTAATGAAAGCTGCAAATTTAAAAAAAGAGTAATAACTTCTAAAATAACATGTTAAAGTGTTTTAGGTTAAGGCCTCGTTCACATGGACATATTATAAGCGTACACCAGTGTGAGGGACGTGTTTTGCTTGCAATGGATCCACAGGTGTTCTGTGCATCCCCATGCAGGCAGTCCAATTCAGGTCAGTTGGGATGCATCAGCTGCACAGACACAGCCGCGGCTCCCGATTTGACATCATGTGGGTGCAGGTGCATGTCTCTGTACTAACACTGTCTGAGTTCGGTGACCCACACCCACACTAAAGTCAGATTGGGTGTAGCGGCTGTGCCTGCTCAGCTGCTGCGTTCTAGTTGACATGAATGGGACTGCCTGCACTCGGATGCATGGAAAATCTGTGTATCCCGTGCAGGCAAACCTGGTGCTCACAAAAATTTAAGGAACAAGACCTTTGACTTATATTCAGGATCCCCGTGTTTACGTTTTATCGAGCATTGGTGTAGATCTTTTTCAAAAAGTAGTGCATTAGGTTTGAGGTTTGGGTGCTGGTAGGGATGAACTGCCCATGCTCTCACTTGTCCATTTGATTGTAGAGTATTGTTTGAATAGCGAAACATGCTCTAAAAGTATGCAGAATTTACTTGTTTATTTTTTTCTTTAACCACAGTGAGAAACTTTTGATTTTGAAACCTTGATTTTTTTTTTTTTTTTTTAATTCGGAATGGTGATCTGGGAAAAGGGTTGCAGAGGTTGCAGTCTTTATTGTTGCCAGTTTCCACATTCATACCATTTTACGTTTTGCTCTGATTGTGGGTCTGATTGTAGTACTAAACACCAATCAAGGTGTTTCGTACTACAAAGATATGCAATAACACCACTGAGCTATATGATGCCCTCCTATTTGTGCTAATTTGTCTTCAAAGAATTATATTTAAAAAACCATAGTGTGAAGAAGATCTTGGAATCTTCATAATTATTTAAAAGTATCAGTAAGTACAAGGCTGTTCTATGTGTGACAATTTAGTGGGTCACTGCAATGCCAATATAACGACCATGACTGTTTAGCAAATTGTGCCATACTTTATCACCCTTAGAGATGGCTGCCAGATTTGTAGCTAAAATTCTAGCCCAACAATCTTTCATATGAAGACTCTTTTTATAAACTCTATTTTGATACTGCACATTAAAAAACCCAAATGTAACCGTACCAGTTAATCAGAATGTAGTAAGTGACCGCTCACCTACTGCGTGTCTATGATCACTGCCTAATACGTGGTGCATGGCAAGCCAGCCACTTGAAATTAGTCGTTTAGAAAAGTACAAAAACTGCCATCTGTCCAGTTTGAATAAAAGTATTGTGCTTCTTCCTTTATGGATAAAACCAGTAATTCACATCCATGCTGGTTGTGTTTATCCTTTGCATAATGCCATATAAAATTTGAACACTGCTTTCAGCTACATGAGAATTGTTTATTTTAAGAAGGAAATGTGAAACTGCAAAAAAGATCGGTCATCTGATGAATACAATGGTCTGAACACATGGTAGTTTGATATTTGAACTTTGACTTAAAGTTGAAATTTTCATATGCGTATACAAAGTGCACTAATATTGAAATTACACACTACGTGGATGAATGTGTAAAGTTTATCGGCGGATACATGTTGAACAAGGTTTTTACGTCACTTTAACCTTGTTAAGGCTGAGAACCATTTAAATGAGTGTCATTATCATTCTCTGTGTCTGTCTGGTCTGAGCAGTGAAGGAGAATGGGGACATAGATTATTGACCTGAAATGCTTTTCTCGGAAGAATGCAACAGTGACGTGAATTGGTCAGATCATGAAAGGCTTGTTAGGGCTGGAAGCCAGTCTACATGCAGTGAGACTCAGCCTCAGATTCAGGGGAAGAAACAAGCGCAGTATGTTCGCCAGGAAAAAAAATGCTGATCCTTGAAGTGGGAGAGGAGGAGGTGGTGCAGCCTCCATGTGCCTGACTCCTGAAATGAAATATTTCTCTCTGTGAGAAATTCAGGTCCTTGCAGGTCACATGGTCTCCTTTCACTGGTGGAGAGCGGAATGTGTTCTGTGGTATTTCCTGAGCCTTCATAAACAGGAGGGGGTGGGGAGGGAGACAGACGATGAGAGAGGTTACTCTGGGAGGGGCAATGACAGTGAGCCAGAAGAAAAGGTGCTGCATTGCTTAATCATCTGTCTTTTTTACTTGTAAATGTGCAAACGCAGATCTGTTATTTGATAGATTAGACTTTAACTTGTAGTTCAGTGATAATTACAGGCCACGTGTAAACGACAGTATAGAATACAGTTTGTATTACTCCTTGAGGCTTTTACAAGCAATAGCTTGGTACTTGGGCCTGGATTTTTGCAAAGGAAATATAGGCCTGAGCCTGTACCGCCAGTTTGCATCGCCTGCCCTCATTTTTTTTGCATTCTCCAAGTCCTCAGGGAGCAAAATATTGGAAAACGAGTGTTACTGTATAGCACTCATTGTAGCACCGTGCTCTGATGTCGTTTGGATTTCATTTGTAGTCCTCTCTGAGCATGGCAGAGCTCTCCCAGCTCTGCTCTGCCTCCCTCTGGAGCATCAGATTAGTGATCTATTGCTCACTAAAAGGCAGCAATAGATCACTATTAAGAATTATCTGTTGCTGTAGAGGTGTGTAGGGGGCTGAGTCAAGTTCCCCCTATCTTAATCAGATTACCCGTCATCTGATCTAGCCTCCCATTAACCCACAGCCACATAGGCTGAAAAGACACTAGTCCATTCAGTTCAAGCAGTAAAAAAAACTCACAAATAGAAAACCTCCATATACACTATCCTATTCCCACAGTTGATCCAACCGGAACTCCCATGAGGAAATTAAATATTGCCTGCATCAACTACCTCCGTTGTTTATTACCTCTAAATATTATCCAGTTATGTTTTTTGTGCATTTAGGAATGTATATAGCTCTTTTCTATTGAGCTGGCCAGAACTAGGGAGTCTACTCCACATTTTCACAGCTCTTAGTGTGAAGAAGTCTTTCTGTATATGAAGGTAAATCTCTTTGCTTCCATATCTAAAGTGTGCCTTCTTATAGTATAGCCTTAAAGTGAATAACTCAACACCAAATTCACTATATGGACCACTTATGTAGGTTTACATGTTGATCATACCCCCCCCCCCCTTAATCTCCTCTTCTCAAGAAAGAAAAAATTCAGTTCCCCTAATCTTTCCTCATAGCCAAGTTTCTCCATGCCTCTTATCAGTTTGGTTGCCCTTCTCTGCACTTTCTCCAGTTCCCTGATATCCTTTTTGAAAATAGGTGCCCAAAACTGAACTGCATATTCCAGATGAGGTCTTACTAATTTGTACAGGGGCAAAATGATATTCCGCTGTCCCTGGAGTCCATGCCTCTCTTAATACAAAGGATTTTTATTCTAGTGCGAGGAAAAGTCTCGGCACTATTTTCGTGGGAATCCATTGTGAATTCAGCTATACAACTGTATGGCTGAACTCGCATTGCACCGACATCGCATGTGATCTGCACCTGCCGTGCAGGAGTAAATCACATGAGGTGTCTGAGATCGTACATATGTGAACATGGGCTTAATCCCAGACCCTACATCATTTATAAATATAATAAAAAGTAAGGGTCCCAACACTAAACCTTGGGGTACACCACTGATAACCTTAGACCATTCAGAGTAAGAATCATTAACCACTACTCTCTGAAGTCTTAAGCCAGTTTTAATCTTGCACATGAGCCGAAGCGTCACATGCTTGGAATGTATTAAATACTCTGGAAATTGTTGCACTGTCCTAAATTAAAAATTGAGCTTTGACTTTGAGCTTTGTATGCTGCTACATTTATATGCACACCTTTGTGATGTCATTGTAAAGTCTTAGTAGACTTTGATCAACATATTTTGTGTAAATATCCAATTATGTAAAAAAACTGCTTCTGGAGCATTACACAAACTATTTGGAATTTTGCGTTCTTCCTAGTTTAAAATTTTTAAATAAAATATATGCCTTGACATCTACTACAAATCTCTTCCACAAAAATATATATTCAACATACTTCCATATATCATGTAGGATATGCAAAAAGTTTCCTTGTACAGAATCAACTCATCTCTGACGTGGAGAAAAAAGCTCTGGGAGTGAAGAAGTTAAGAGAGGGACCGTGCCTGTAATTCAGCATGGAATCTTATCTGTAAAACATGCCTTTTTTCCATGTGGGTCAGCAGTGGCATAGCAACAGGGGTAGCCGTGTTAGCAACCACAGCTGGAAGCTAGCTTTGACCCTTGTTTAAGAATTTCTATTTCTTTTTCATTGGGCCAATGGAAGAATCATCATGGTGTGTTTATCACTTAGAAGAATACTTTGATGCTCAGAAGTGGGTTATATTGTGCAGAGTGTTTGGTATGAATGGTAAGTATTACAAAGAAGCTGTGACCGAGAGTACACAGTTTTAAGCTTCCAGGATCGATATAATACCTAGAGTGAACAGGGAATATACTAAAGCCAAAACAGAAAAATCTTTTTTTTTTTCCCCCTAAGATTTTATTTTTAGTAAAGTTCTTTGAGTCCTAAGCTCAGAATGAACAAGAGAGTATCTAACCAAATTCCAAAGCATTTGTTTTGCCCTCTCAGCAACTCCAATGTTGGCACGGCCAATAAATGCCAAATGCCCAATTTTCTTTAACTATCAGAGGAAAGGCTGGATTAATTTTAAACAAACGTGAAGCCATTTTGGGATAGCTCTAGTTTAGACGTATTTTTAATCAGTGGGAGTTTCAAAACGGAGGGCATACACCAATGGCATTATGACCACTGATAGGTATAGTGAACAACATTGATTATCTCATTACAACGGCATTTGTAAGTGGGTGGGATATATTGGGTAGTAAGTGAACAGGTTTTCACTGAAGTTGATGTATTGATATCGGCAAAAAATTAGAATGCGTGGGGGCTTGGGTTCCTTTGACAATGGCCAGATTGTAATAGTGAGGCTCTGTAGGAGACATTGCCTTTTGCTTTCTGTTTTACCAGAAAAGAAGTAGAGGAAGATCTTCAACAGTAAAAAGCTGACAGAGTTTCTAGCCTTCTGCTACTTAAAAAGCATTTTTACTTCTGTCTGTGTTGCTGCTGGAGAGTTTTCTTCACCTCCTGTCAAGTGGTAAGGTTGTCCCTGGGACAGGACGTGACAGGCAATCTCTCTAATGGAGCCTTGGAAAGCAGTAAAAACTGGTAGGAGTTCTAATGCCTCATGTACGCTGCTGCTGGTAAACAGACATTTATGGCCCGTACACACGATCCGAATATCGTGCAACAGATTGTACGACTTTTTTCCGCTTAATCGTCGCAAATAGAAATTGAATAGGTTACTAAAGTCATGAAAATTCTCGTACGTGATATGTGTTATAATGTATTTGTAATGTGTTTGTAATGTATTTTCGGACGACAACTATACTGACCAAACAAAAATCGTACGAACTGTTATCGTTCGAGGAAAATTTTCAGGTTTGTCCGATAGCATAATATTGAATGAACTGTTGTGATCGGCTCTCGAAAGTAGTGTACACACGATCCAAAAATCGTACGATTCTTCCTCGGATGATCGTTTTCGTCCGACATGTGTGTACGGGCCATTAGGAGCAGTTGGGCAATTTTTTCAACTGCCTCTGAACTCTCCTCTGTTATCTTATCTGTCCATGTACACAGGATTGTTTACAGTCGTTTCTAGGCAGTTGAGTTCCAGGCATTTTTTGGAATGCAAAAAAATGCATTCTGAAGCTGAGTTTACAGCCATTTCAAGTGCTAAATGCATCTAAACGCAGTAACTTGCAATTAGCCGCATTTCGTTTACAGGCGTCTTTCATTTTTGGCTATTTAAAAAAAGTTAAATTTTTTAATTTAAATTTAATTTAAACGCAGCATGTAAATGCGTCAAAACAGACGTTTTATACGTCAGTTACTATCTGTCAGGGTAAATCGTTCGAGAGGTTGTAAAAATGTCCATTGTACATGAAGCCTTATCCTTCCTCTTGTTGTCTGAGAAATATAAAAAAACTTGGCTTTAGATACACAAGTGGTGTAAAGGCTCAAGGTTTTTTACCTTTATGCAATTCTATGCATAAAGGTAAAAAACCTGTGTGCAGCACTCCCCTCTTGAGTATCTTCCTCCTCCTATGGCTGAGGCAGCAGCCATTGGCTCCCGATAAAGTCAGTCATAGCCAGTGAGCCAATGAGAAGTTAGGCGGGGGCGGAACCGCTTTCTGAGTGTGAATGGACACACAGAGCAGCTGCTTGGGAGCAAGCTGCTACTATGGGGGCACTTGGCAGGAGGGAGGGACCAGGAGCGTCAATGGGGGTCCCGAGAAGAGGTTGGTCGGGGCTGCTCTGGGCAAAACCACTGCACAGAGCAGGTAAGTATAACATGTTTGTTATTTAAAAAAGAAAATCTGCCTTTTAATATCACTTTATTTTGTGTCTGCCTGGAGTTTAACTTTAATGGCAGTATGTGTGCATTTATGTTGTGTATATCCTACAAAGAATATGATGTTTGTGTGTATCTAATGATAATGTGGTATTTTTATTTGTTTTGGGGATGTGCTTCCATATATTTTGGTTTGTTAAACTGAAGAATGACAACAAGTTGTACAGGCTGAAGCTTCGTGATCAGTCACTGACAACATGCTCTACTACATTGTTTTGTGTTGTGGATTAGTGTGAACTGTATGTCTGTCTGTTTTTCACCATTCTTTATTCATGGCTGTGTTCTTATTTGTGAGCCCACTCCCTTTGCTGAGAAGCAACCCCACACGTGAATGATCTTGAGATGCTTTACAGTAGGCAGGACTGATGAAAATGACTACCCCAGCCCTCAGCAGCCCACTCGCTGTACCTTTTGCAGAACATCAGTCTGTCCCTGATGTTTTTCCTGGAGAAGCAGGTTCTTTGCTGCCCTTCTTGACACCAAGCCATCCTACTCAGTCCCTTTCCCTGTCTCAAAGGGGAGATATCAGGGATCTGTTTTAGACCCCTGTGCTCTCTCCAAAGCCCCCCCCCCCCAACAGAGCTGATAAATATAAAAATAAAATAATAATAATAAATAAATGTAAAAAAACACACAAAAAAACGACTGGCAGTCAGTCCATGCCTCATCGGTGCCACCTATCAGGCTGACATGATGTCCATCAGCTTGGTGGACTGTCTGGCCATCCTAACCTGAAACTGATGCTGCTATCTAATTATACTTCCTTACCTTATTGATATGTTTCTTTTTGGCCAGTGGTTTAGCATTACAAATGTTTGGTCTTGTTCGCTTTTTAAATGTTAGCCAGAGTCTCTGTACTTTCTAATGTATATTTTCTTTTATGTAAGTGTGTGACAAAAGTAAATAATAATTCTTGCTGTACATTAATTTAGCTTACTTTTTATGCTGAACACTGTAGAAGTCGATTGGAATGGCTCATGCTTGAATATGGGCACGAAGACCAACTATAAATTACAGTAGTACCTTAAATTACGAGCATAATCTGTTCCAGAAGCATGTTTGTAATCCAAAGCACTCTTATATCAAAGCAAGTTTCCCCATAAGAATCAATGGAAACTCTGAGCATTCGTTCCAGTGTCACTGCTAGTGTATGCAGTACTGCGTGTAGCCGGGGGGGTTTCGCCGGAGACCACTTGGGGACACTCGGCAACCGAGTGTCTCCAAGTCGCGCCCCCACACCTCTGGTCACATGTGGTACTGCACACCCCAGAGGCTTAAATCCTGTCCCCCCTCTTCCCAAAAGGTGTCAATTGTGGCACTGGAGGTGGAGAGGAGACAAATGAGTGGAAGTTCCACTTTTGGGTGTAACTCCGCTTTAACAGGATTAGAAAACAGAGCCCAGTGATTAGGCAATGGAAATTACAGTGATGCTGTGTTACCTGGTAGTGGTATGCTAGGACAGGAGCTGGGAAACTGTATCATTTGCAGATGAAGTTAGACAGTTGACAGGCAGCAACAGTTAGACCTTCTGCCCTAATCCGAATCACCAATTGCCATCCCCATATAGAAGAAGCAAATCTAAATAAAGAACGCTCAAATCCATTTTACATAATGTAGCAAGTAAAACTTTATTTTTTATTTTATCCCTATCCATTTTATTATAGAGATCAGTGGTCATACTCTTTATCTCTTTATGCCAGCTGATAGTGTAACAGGGGAATGAAAATATAAATATCATCTCCAATATTTTATAATTTATAATCTAATGTCCCTGCCACAGGAGAAAAAAATACATAATTTATTACCGGAACTGCCAGATGTCTATGCGGTTTTCAACCATTTTGTTTGGTTAGTTTTAGTTCATAACTGAATAAATTTTACCAACGTAAACATATTAATTAAATGCCAAGAACACAGTCTGTGTTTTACAAAGCAGATCAAATGTTTCAACACTGCACTCTTTTAAGGAAATACAATGATAAATGTATGCTTTCATACATGTGCTGTGATATATTGGACGTTGTAGATTACGGTGTTTATACATTTAATGTAATGTTTATTAGCCCTTATTTTACTTGTTTTTTTTTTTTTTTTGTTACAAATAGTGAATAAAGGAGGAAGGTTTTTTGCATACAAACTCAACATTTTGTATTAGTGGTTTTTCCATTTTAAAATATTTTTGCCATTTTGCTTTAATAACATCTGTTGCAAGGAATAATAATTGATGAATAGATAATAAATCTTTACCACATAATTTATGGGCATGCCTGTTTTGGATGTGGCCATTTTTTTTATATCTTAGCAAAGTTGGCATTGAACCACTGCACTAAAAGCATAATATACTGTATGTGGCAGATTTCTGAGAGTATAGAAGACTCCTTTTTTTTTTTAAGCGAAAGCCACAAATGAATGCTCTTTCTTAGCATAATGGAGAGTCCAGAGGATTTATCAGCAGGTAGAGTGGGGATTACAAACGGGGGAATCAGTGGTGGAGAAGGATCTGGGTGTTCTGGTTTCCAAAGTGAGCAAAGTCTTTTCTTGCATTAGTAGAGGTATGGACTCCAGTGAGAGAGATATCATATCATTTTCCCCCTGTACAAATCATTAGTAACAACTTATCTGGAATAGTTCCGTTTTGGGCACCAGTCCACAAAAAGGATATCGGGGAACTGGAGAAAGGTGCAGATAAGGGCAACCAAACTGATAAGGGGCATGGAGGAGCTCGGCTATGGAGTAAGATTGGAGGAACTGAATTGATTCTCTCTTGAGAAGAGGAGATTAAGGGGGGATTTGATCAACATGTACAGTAGTGGTCCATATAGGGAACTCTGTATTGAGTTGTTCACTTTATAGTGTTACTAAACCCAGGACCCTGTTTTTACTATATCTGGTCTATATCTGGTCTCCCACAGTACACAGAACATGGAAATGCAATTATTTTAGTAAATATGCTAAATACCTTTTCTCATCAGCAGTTAGAGCAGTCTTGTGACTTTTTTTAGTGTCCAGCCAAGCACTGGTTAAAGCTTGTAGGATGACTTTTCTGACTGGCCTATGAGACTGCAAGGACACCTGACCCTCTGTCTGGACAGTGCTGATTGGCCCTGTGCTGATCACATGCATCCTCCCAAGCAAAAAAAAAACTTCTCTAGCAATACACACCAAACTGAGCATGTGCAGCCTGACTTCATCAGGAAATGATTAGGAGTCTGTGGAAGAAGGGGAGGATCAGAACCTTTTTACACAATGCAGAGGATTGACCCCTTGGGTTCCACAGTGACAATAACAAGCTTTGCTGCATATACAGAGGCAAGGGGGCGGTCCTTACGTCTGGAGATTTAGTCTCCAAATACGTAAAGGCTTCTTCACAGTAAGAGCTGTGAAAATTATGTGGAATAGACTCCCTCAAGAGCTGGTTCTGGCCAGCTCGGTAGATTGTTTAAAAAAAACAAAAACGACAGATTCTGCCCTAAATGTACGTAATGTACACTCCTATGAATTCTGTGTGCTAAAGGGTAACTAAAATCTATAAACTGTGGTTAAAGCGGTTCTCCACCCTAAAGTGAAGTCCCGCTGATCGGAACCCTCCCCCCTCCGGTGTCACATTTGACACCTTTCAGGGGGGAGGGGGGTGCAGATACCTGTCTAAAGACAGGTATTTGCACCCACTTCCGGCCCGGCATTCACGGGCAAAAGACGGGCATTGCGTCACATCCCGTCGCCCCCCTGTTGTGTGCTGGGAACACTCGGCTCCCAGCACACAGCAGGAGCCAATCGGCGGGCGCGGCGCGACTCGCGCATGCGCCGTAGGGAACCGGGCAGTGAAGCCGGAGCGCTTCACTTCCTGGTTCCCTCAGCGTGGATGGAGGGGGGAGCAGCAGGGTGACGAGCGATCGCTCGTGCTCTGCTGCGGACGGCGCTGGACTCCAGGACAGGTAAGTGTCCTTATATTAAAAGTCAGCAGCTGCAGTATTTGTATCTGCTGGCTTTTAATATTTTTTTGGGGTGGAACATCCGCTTTAACCCCTTTAGATGGTCACTCACTGAGGAGGGAGTCTGTTCCTCTTGCTTTCTATCGTCTCTTCCGTTTGGGTCCCACTGCAGTCGCACCTACTATGAGCCTAAATTTACTTTTTAGTTGCGTCAAAGGGGTAAGCACATAGGCAGTCACTACTGCTAAAAAAAAAAAAAAAAAAAAAAAGTTTAGAAATTCTTCAACAATCTGTACTGCTGCTAGACTTGGGGACTAAGGGGCCATAGACAGGTAGTGCCATTGTTTGTAAAGAACAAAACACTCCTTTGCTAGAGTCAGCTGACTGTGTAGTGCCATAGGTGCCTGGTCAAATCATGGATAATCTCATAAATGCCTTGCTGCCCTCAAGGACTGGGGTCGTCCTGACAGTGCTGTGAGAATAGAAAAATAAATGCAAAGAATGGTAAAAAGAAGGAAACAATCCTTTGAGTGATCTAAGATATTTTCCAACATGCAAGCGCTAATGAGCTTGGCTGATGTTTGTGGACTCTTGTTAATGTTCATACGTAAACTCATTCCTCTTGTGTCTTGCAACTAATGCTTGGGTTGGTGGCATTTGCTCACAATATTTGATCTGTATCTCGCTGTCCTTAATCTCCACATTGCCAAGAGACCCAGATTGTTTTTGTGCTTCAGCGCAAATTGGAGACATTCGGAATTACAGATGTGGTTGAACGTGTCCACGATACTGAGAGCTCAAAGCTGTTGTCACAAAGCTTTTTTTCCCTGTGCTACAGTAGAAGGCAAAGCCCATAGACATGAGCTCTGTATTATCTCCTTTCATTTGAGTATATTTCAGAAGTCATAGGTGTCTTTGGGAAAAGAGCAGCAAACATAAAGGCGTGAACAAGGCGACAGGGCCTCTGCTGGAGTCAAATAATTTACCATGAACTGCAACTCTTCCTCCCCCTCTCCTAACACTAATAGATAAGACAGCTGTAAAATCTGTTCACATTCCCTCTGAAATCAATACACAACTAGACTAGTATTATGTAGGGGGCTTGTGTTTAAACAAGGTCAACTGAAGGTTAAGGGAGAGAGAAAAGGTCTCTCGTAAGGCTTGCTGAGAATGAGACCTTCACACTGTCTTGGATCCTTTATTTTCATAGTACATATTTTCTAGTCTATAATCTACTTTTTAGAGATTGACCTGCAAATAACAGTATTTCTGGGTAAACCTCACAGTCCTCAATGTAATGTGTCTTATTAAGTAACACTGCACAAACAAAAGTAAAGGCGCACTAAAGCCCATAGAATCCAGTCACGTGTATTGGGTTATTTGCAAATGACATAATATCTCATCTGTGCATTTCACGCTGCTATGAAGTGATCTACAAGGTGTGTCCCTTAAAATACATGTATGAGCAGCTGTGAGGTTTCCAAAAATAAGACTATCAATATGCAACACTTAGATGATGTCTGTCTACATTAAATTGGCATTTTAGTTATGCATAGCCCCACAGAGTTCTTATCTGTGATGTAGGCGTATTGCATTAATTTATTGATCTGCATATGTGTTGCTGATATATGAATTTTAATTTTTGTTCTAATTACTTGTTTAAGACCACCCCGTAGCTTTGCTCTATGGTAGGCAAGTGCAAGTTAAAAAGAACATCTACAGCAGCACAGGGCTCTGTCCTGATATAGTTTTGTTTCACCACTAGAAAGGTAAAACGACTGAGATGCAGATAAGTTCCTTTTCTATCTTTTAAGTCCTTTTAAAACTTAGTGAAGACAACCCAGCCCTTTCCTTCACTGAGCTTCCCACTTAACCCCTTTCAGTTTAGATAAGCTTTCTAAAGGAGATGCAGTCATAAATAAACTAGTTGTGGTGTTGGGATCAGCTGTCTGCATGATGAAACTGACACTGTACACGCGCGTTTCACTTTCCCAGTGTGGATGTAATAAACAAGCCTGTGCAAACGGAACTTTATGCAGAAAGCATAGGCTGCTGTTTTTGGAGCTTACGCTCAATTCCACAGACCCTGAGTGAGCTTTGTAATACCTGATATAAGATTGAGAAGACCGCTGAGGTTAAATGCTCTCTGCAGTGAAAGACAGCGGGGAAAGATGAGGTATCAATGATCCCACTTTATGCTGTTCATCTTGCTATGACTGTAGGCTGACTTTTTTTGGTACTATACAAACTGTCCCTTTTAGGCGTCATGTACACTGCTGCTGGTAAACGGACATTTAGGAGCATTTTTTTCAACTGCTCCTGAACTGTCCTCTGTTATCTTATCAGTACATGGACACAGGGTAGTTTCTAGGCAGTTGAGTTTAGAGGCTTTTATTTGGAACACAAAAAAATGGGTTCAGAAGCCGAGTTTAGAGGCATTTCAAGCGTCAAACTCTTGTAAACGTGGCAACTCGCATTAAGCCGTGTTTCGTTAACAGCCATTTTTTGTTTTTGGCTATTAAAAAAAATGTGTATGTATATGTGTGTATGTGTGTATATATATATATATATATATATATATATATATATATATATATATATATTACTGTATTTGCTGGCGTATAAGACTACCTTTTACACTTAAAAAAACTGGCCAAAAAGCAGAGGTCGTCTTATATGCTGGGTCAGCTGCTTGGATGCCTGCTGGATGTGCGGTAATACTGTATGTAGTTTTGTCTACATACAGTATATACCGCTTAGCCAATCCCGGTGAGCGATGTATTCAAATGAATACAGAGTCTGCTCGGATTGGAGTAACAACCTCTGCCAATCCGAGCAGGCTATATACAGTAGCCTGCCCGGATTGGCTTTGAGAGTCAGAGAGGCTTGGGCAGATGATGTTACAGCCTCTGCCAATCCAAACAGGCTTTGTATTCATTAATAGAATACATCGCTCCCCATGATTGGCTCCAGCTCCAGCAAGAAGGAAGAAGAATATGGCTCCAGAAGGAAGAAATATGATGCGTCGGAAGCCTCGGAAGGGGGGCCGTCTTATACGGTGAGGACAGGCAAAAAATCTTAAAACAAATTAAAATTAGTGGGTCGTCTTATATGCCCGGTCGTCTTATACACCGGCAAAAACGGTATATATATATATATATAATTAAACTTTTTTTTTTTTTTTTACTAGAAACACTTCTAAACGTAAATGTGGCAAAACTGATGTTTTAAACATGGTACTATCTGTGAAGTTAAATCATTTCGGAGAGGTTGTAAAAACGTGTACATGAAGCCCTAATCGGTCACCTTTTGGTGGAGGAGCATTCACAGCTACAGTATGTAGTCAGTATGCTTTGTGTATAATTACATGGTACCAGATTTCAATTTGTACACCCCCAAGTTATTATTTCAAGGCCATTCCAGTTTCCATAAGCACAGTTTTACATCTGTATTAATGTAAGATACAAACAAAAAAAAATCAACAAAATGTCATTAGTTAAAGGGGAATGAAAGCCATTCGATTTAGGCCTTGTTCACATCATGGTACAGAGATGTCAGGTTTTTCTGCACAGGCACAAAAAAAATGTTTTCTGTGCCCTGTTCACACTACAACACTGGTATAACATGTGGGTTTTTTCTGAACGGGAAACAAAGCTGACATGACATCAACATTGTATGAATAGGGAACATAACTGAAACTGATGCCCGTTTTCCCATCAGTTTTCATATATGTGTGGTGTGAACAAGCCCTTAAAATGGAAATAACGCATTGATTTAACAGTTTCAAAATCCTTTACATTCCTGGCAATGTTCCAAGAATGTAACTGTCACATTTGCTTGTGTTCTCATCCAACCTGTCAAACCATCAAATGGCTGGTGTTAAAACTGATCACATGTGCGGCATCATTTCAATTGAAGATGAAAGAGAAGATGGCAGCTTACTTGGCTAAAAATAAGAGGGTTTAGTTCCGCTTTGATGTTTCTGTTTTTTTATAATGTAATCTAATAAATACTACTCAAACAGTATATTTCTGGGTATGAAACAACACTTTAAATTATAGCAGATTGTTTTTGGAAACTGTGACCCCTGTTTTTCAACCAAAGCTGACAATTTCCTGTAAAGCCAGAGTGGAATTTTGTCTACAGTCAAAGATGGGATAAACTCTACTACAGTACACAGCATGGGAACCAAATGTACAACTGACTCTGTCTGGGAGGTCATCTACAACGTGACCAGCCAGGAATCTGACCCTTTGCTAAGGGACTGCCATAGGGACTGGGCACTGGACTAATGTGACAAGACAACACCTAAAACATTTTTGCTTTTGTTTTGGAGCTATACGATTTCTAAACCGAAGCCAAAATAAAATTTAATGCTTGGGTACAAAATTTAATTTTACTGATCATTTTCTCTCCACTTCCCTATATTTCCCTAGCGTTTTGGATCTGTGCTAGATAAGAGGCTTTGTCGATCAGGACAAGCTTGGTATTGCCAGTATGTGCGAGATTATTAAACTGGCAATATTCCAAAAGTCCTAAAAATATGGACCACACAAAATGTTCTTTTTTTGGTTTATGCTTCGTTCCTAATTAGTTCTTAATGCTGTTGTGAAGGCAAAACTAAAAATACTCTAAGGGGTTTGCAAAATGATTACATTATGGTGCTAGATGTGTGTGTTACCCACATTAATACATTTTATTTTATTTTTCACAGCTCTCTATCTCTAGTCACTGGGATGACATTTAATTTAGAATTTGTTATTCTTTCCAAAGGCAATATTTTGTATCACAGTCATGGTTGAGATAAGGGTCTGCAGAAAGACTATAGTTTTTTGAAAACTTTGTAGAGGTCAGCAGTGAGCAGGCCTAGGATCGATTTACATGCAACCTGTTCATTGTGAGTTGAGCATTTTGAAGTTTCCCCCTTAAAAATAGTTTTGTGGTGGGGAAAATTGAAACCTATTTCTGCCAGGGCCCATGGCATTTCTGATTCACACCTGTTATTATGCTGACACTGTTTATCATGCCATGTCACAAGGAAAGGTTTTGGCTAGCACACCCACCTACCATATGTAAACACACAGGATACTCTTTCAGTCCTTTCCTTCTGAAAAAGTATGCACATAAGAACTTATTGTGATCTGCATACTTGACCCAGGTCAGTGACTCAGAAAATATTAGAGCCAGAAAAATAAGCATGTCAGGCAACTACCATTTTCAGAAGGAGGTTAACAGAGTCAACCTTCACACTTCTCATTGTTCAGGTTTACTCTTCTTATCATTTTTAAATGACCACCAAGGATAACCATTACGATTTTATTTTTTACTGCAACTTCATTCCACTTCATGGCCATACACTGTATGAATTTTTGCTAGTGCTTGGGAACCATCCAAAATCTTCTCAGTGGGTTACCCTGCCTCCTGTCTGACATCCCTCTAATGAAATATAGAACAAACGGGGAAAATTGTCAGATCAAAAGTGGGTCTGGACTGTCAAGAGCCGCAGTGGGAGATCACCTGTCCGTGCTGTATGGCGTGGATGGAGCAATCTGTTTGTTTCTTTTCCTTTTTCAGTGTATGGCCAGCTTTATTTTTTTGTGTCTCTAGACCTCCTAATGCCAAAATAAATGTGAAGTAGTTTAAGTTTTTGTTCCTGCATGAAGGGCGTCAAAGCATCAGAAAAATACTCTGCTACCTTTTATGTTTCAATCATTTTTATTAAAGTTTTGCAGTAAAACTTACAAATATAACGTCTTTCAACATGAAATACATTTTAAGTCAGGGTTACATGGTAGCGAGCCGTTACATGGTAGTCAAGGAAAACTCCTTCCATAGCATACATAACCCATCAGCAAACAATAAACAACAATTGATGTTTCTCAATAAACTTCAAGAAAGTAGAGGAGAGGAAGGTAAAACAAAAGAGAGAAACAATCCCACGGGGGTGGGGGGGGGGGGGGGAAGAAAAAAAGAATCGGTAGAATGAGGGAGGTGGTCTACGGGACCCCACTACATTGCGATCGTCCTAGAATCGTTGGTCAAGTAGCTGATCAAAAGGGTCCCAGACTTTGTGGAATGCGCCTGATTTAAATAATTCACTCCCCCTAGCCACGGAATTTGAATTCCGCCGGGGGTTTTACGATCCGCCGCCGCAAGTTTGGAGGTAAGTGGTTTGTGAATTACCCACTAGCCTCTCAAACTTGCGGCAGCGGATCTTAAATCACATAGATCACGTGGATCTAAAGATCCGCTGATCTATGTGAATCTAGCCCTTTGTTGTGTAAATATTTAGACTGGTCTGAAGCATGGGCATACCACATGCGTGTTAGCGCACAGTATCAGGGTTAAGGTTGTCTATTTATATTGGCTACCAATGCGCCACAACTCATATTTTAAAGGACATGCACTATTTTTTTTTAAAACTATGCTCCATGAGAAATACATAGTTTGCATTGGTGCGTCGTGGCTGGCAAAAATGCAAGTGCAATACATAGCTTGGGTACAGTGGGGGCACCATTTAAAATGAATAGCACTGCAACAGACTGCGTGTAATGGCATTCATTATCATGCATTTTACCACACATTACTATAGCACAGTGGAATGGTCCCATAACATTTTAATTGCTTATGTCTATTGATTTCAAGAGCTCCACATTTCAATACATGAATCCTGTCTTTTATTTATATCGGGGTCTTTGAGTAGTACAAGGGCATAATGTGGTATTTTGCTCTCTTCTAGTATGATAACATTAACTCACGACGACCCAGACTTCTAAAAATTGCAGATGACACTGATTACTTCTGTAGAGATTTTCCCTATCATTGGTTGAAAGGCTCGTCCTCTTTGGTTCCTAATGCTGAGTTCTGAGAACAGGCAACCTTTCTGAGACTGCTTGCTGCTGGGTTTTTTTTTTTCAGCAGCAAAAGGGACATTTGGTCCTAACGAAGCATAAATACATTTCCGCAAAGTATGCCTGACACAGCTGTCATACAAGCATCAGCCTTTTCTGAAACCCGGAGCCATGCCGAGAACATGAACAAATGTCCAAACTGAAATGGCAGGAGACATGGCTGACATTTTTTATGCTTTCATTCTTTTTTTTTTTCTGCTGTAACGTGGGTCATTCATCTGAAGAAAACACTGTTTGTTGGATATTATAAGCAACACTGCCTTTCACGGCTATGCAATGCAGCAACACATGTGCATATGTGTGCGTTTTGAATGCGCGGTGTTGGGAAGCTCATTTATTTGCTTGAGCTGTCCATTGCACAGAAATCACATTAACTAAATGCATGTCATATATATATTTTGTTTTTATGCATTACACCCAAACGCATGGTAGTAAGTTACTTTGCCTTGTGGTCCGCTTAAATGCACGTGTTATGCAGGGTATTTTTTCCAACCCAGTGGACTAAACAAAAAAAAAAAAAACATACAGATCACGTACTAATACAAGCAATGTTAGTGTGACCATATCCCTTGCTGAGCCTGTTTTCTGACAGGGGCAATGCCCCCCACCAGAACACACTGATCAACGAGCGATGTTGGGATGCTGATTTTTCAGTATGCTTTTTTTAACAGAAGCTGGTTGTGAGGCCGTCTTCTGTTGGATAGGGAGCTGTACGCAAGGACTGAAATTCGTCTGTTTCCTGCTGGACCGACTGTTTTTGGCACGTGTGCATCCAGCCTTAGAAAGGGGCAATGAATGGCACTGCAGCACACCTATACAATAAAAACACATTTTTGTGCCATGCTGTAACAGTTGCGGTTTCTCGTGGTGCGCGGATGTGAACATATATTTATATTTAGAACATAATGAAGCTGATGTACGAAAAGCGCACCAAAAGAAAAATGTTGCCCGCCAACAGACTATACCTGTATTTTGGCAGTCCAGTGTAAAAATTAAATGGCAATTTGGACTGATTGTTGTAAGCAGCAGGAAAGTTTAGCACACTTTCCACGCATTGGCCCCAATAGGAGTACAATATCCAGCATTTCATTCTAAGATGTAACTGGCAATAAAATATGGCATCCCTGGCTGTATATACTGGATACCACTGGCTTCATGCTGATCTTTCACCCAGTATATTAATATAATAGTATATGTTTCCTGTTTGGTATTTTCTGTGTATACTATGATACCAGGGTTTTCAGGGAACAACTACAGACCACTGCTGTGTTCAATGGCTTTTATTGTGAATGCATAGTTAGGGCTGCTCTTCGGCCTTTCCAGCTTATACATGTTTTGTTCTGTTTAAATGGGATTTTCAATTTTTCTTGTTCACCTCTTATTGGATAAACAGGGTGATGATCTCTTTGACACATTCGATTGTATATACCTTAATATCTGTTTTGCTTCTCCATGTGGATGAAAATGTGTAGTATGACCTCCTGTACATAACTGACTGATGCAATGATTTGATTGTGTACCTGTTTTTTATTGAGCATCTTGAATAAAAATACTTTTGTAACTGACATAAATAAAGAAGAAGCCACAAAGTTTCCTATAAAAGAGCATAGGAAACAGGATACAATTGCGATGCTATACAGCTAAGCGTCTTTTAAATTCACATTAGTCTTTTAAGTTGTTTTGTAAACTCCTTTCTTACTGGGATTTAAATATAATATATAGTTAAGGTATCTGTAAGCTGACCTTCTGCCCATAAAGCCTAGATGATTTCCTTACCCGAAAAAGCTGAGTAGTAGGGTGGAAGGGGGGACATCTCACCAATAACTTTTGGCATTAAAAAGGTGCCCTTCGTTCCCATTTGAGGAAGTATAGCTCATTGCTAAAGGGTTAATGCGTACAGTGCTGCTGTCAATTCAAGGATAGTGCAGTGGTTTTATGTCTGGATGGTTACTGGATGGCCAAGCCTGGGTGGAGCCCAAATGGAGCCAGCTATTTTCCATCTTTAAAGCTCAGCAGTGTCTAAAATTCAGTGTCCTAGCTTCAACTTCCTCCTATGTAACTGCTGCAGTGTGCTCTTTGCCTTCCCCTCCCTTCTCTGCACAAATGGATCCTGTAAGCCTTAGATTTGCACACGGCTAAATACTTCAGCCAAGCGGCTACATCCGGATGCAGTGTGATTTAATGAAAAAGGCATCGCTTGAGAGGCTGTGCTCATGGTTGTCAGCCAAAAGTCAATTTACTGAGTCAGTAAAAAATTAGGTAAACTGTTTAGCCATCAGGAACTAGAAATAAAAAGCCTTCACAAGCCAGGTCAATATTTCACACCGCATGATATGGGTGATGATTATGAATGGCAAATTCATATTTTTTTAATATAATAAATATATATCTAATATATACATACTCTCATACTCCTATATTCTTCTCTTTGATTTATAGTGACGTTCTAGTCAAGTAAAGCAAATTGTATGTAAGAGTACTGCTTGTCCTTTAAACATTTTTTTATAGTAATATTTTAGATAGTTGGTGTGTGCTTTTATCACCTTGGAATGCTTGGCCACAGCTGATACCCAAATGACCTCCTAAGTCACTTTTTGTGTTCATCTATCCCAAGGAACTGCGAAGAGTCCATTGTGGACCCTCAGCAGACTCCTGTGCCTGATGCCACCAACGGACTGATTGAGGTTAAACATCCCATTTTCAAAACAGAAGGGAGGTAATTGCTATGTTCTGGGCTGTAATTTATAATAGGCGGCATTTTTAAAATTTGGAGGCAAAGAATATGTAACATTGATGTTGAGGGAGCTCCCAGGAACCAGCCAGATTGCTTTTCATCAGAAAGAAGAATCCTGATCACGTTAAACGCCTCGCCGAATTCATAAATCCCGTGGCGCTCACATGCAAAAACATTTTTAGATCACGTTCTTTTTAAAAATATATTTATTTATGGATGCCAAGATTTGAGCTTTGTAGGCACAGCAGAAAATAAAGTTACAATTTTGCGCATATGGCAGAGGTGTTTCACCTTTGTTGTGTTAGAGGTCCACCTGTGCCCTTGAATTTCCGGATGTATTTTTTATTTTTATTTCTCCATGTATTGAATAGGTTTCTTTGACAACTGTCTAAAGCCTGGTACTCACAGGGAGATTATCGGATGAATGATCGTTTTTGAATTTTTTTGCATTCTAATCTTTATTTAAAAAAAGAATTTAGTTTACTAAAGTACGAAAATTCTCGTACAACAGAATAAAAAATTCAGGCGCGATATATTGTATTGCATTTGTGTTGTGTTTTCAGACGAAAACTGTACTTTTTAAACCAAAATTCTACTTTCTGGTATCGTACTAGAAAAAATGTTCATGTTTGTCCCTTTTGGATAGTTTCAGACAAAAGCTGTGTACGAACAATCAGATTATTGTACAATCGCTTTAAAAGCATTATTTTTTGTCTGATTTTATGATCGTTTGTACAGGCCTTAAGTGTTTCACATCTACACATGCTTTGTATATTGCAGGTGTGGTGCATTAGAGGCACTTTGGGGTTCATATACTAAAACTGGAGAGTGCAAAATCTGATCCAGCTCTGCAAGGAAACAAATCGGCTTCTAATTCAGCTTGTTCAATTAAGGGTGCATTCACACCACGATTTTGTCATCCTTTTTTTACTCACGCTTTTTGCTTTTAAATCGTCCAAATCTGTATGGCAAAACGGATCCATTCACTGCCATTCATTAATTTAGGTCCCCAAGTGCATCCGATTTGATCCGCATCCGATTTGATACGATTTAAAATCGTATCAAAAAACGTGTCTGCCCACGATTTTTGGTCCTGATTTGAAATCGTATTACAATCGTGTCCGTTTTTTTTTTTTATTGTGGTCAATCTAAATCGTACTAAATCGGATGACTGTGCGATAAATCATACCCGATTTGTTATGGAGGTCCCCGCAAATTCAATAACCATACCCTTTAGGTCTGGTATGGATATTCAGGGGAACCCCGCCGTCAATTAAAAAAAAAAATGACGTGCGGTTCCCGGTAATATCCATAACCCAGACCCTTCAGGTCTGGTATGGATATTCAGGGGAACCCCGCCGTCAATTTAAAACAAAAATGACGTGCGGTTCCCCCTAAATATCCATAACTAGACCCATTATCCGAGCACGTTGACCTGGCCGGCCGCAGAAAAGAGGGGGGGACAGAGTGCGGCCCCCCCTCTCCTGAACCGCACCAGGCCACATGCCCTCAACATTGGGAGGGTGCTTTGGGGTGCCCCCCAAAGCACCTTGTCCCCATGTTGATGGGGACAAGGGTCTCATCCCCACAACCCTTGCCCGGTGGTTGTGGGGGTATGCGGGCGGGAGGTTTATCAGAATCTGGAAGACCCCTTTAACAAAGGGGACCCCCAGATCCTGACCCCCCCCTGTGTGAAATGGTAATGGGGTACACTGTACCTCTACCATTTCATGAAGGAAGTGAAAAGTATTGTAAAAAAAACACACTGACACCAAAGAATAAAGTCCTTCGAGGGCTGATCTCCCGCGATGAGAAGATCCTGCGACGGCCGGGTGTTCTCTGATCCAGCGCTGAGAAGATCCATCCGGAGCGCAGCATCCCCGACCTCCTCATCGCCGGACACAGCCCAGCGGAATGACGCGCTGGAGCTGTGACATTACTTATATAGAGGAGGCAGGGCCACCCGTCACGTGACCCCGCCCCCTCTGACGTACCCTCTGCTACGTCACTGGCGAAGCCCATAGTCTTCCCTCTTCTTGGGCTTCCCCAGTGACGTAGCAGAGGTACGTCAGAGGGGGCGGGGTCACGTGACGGGTGTCCCTGCCTCCTCTATATAAGTAATGTCACACAGCCCCAGCGCGTCATTCCGCTGGGCTGTGTCCGGCGATGAGGAGGTCGGGGATGCTGCGCTCCGGATGGATCTTCTCAGCGCTGGATCGGAGAACACCCGGCCGTCGCAGGATCTTCTCATCGCGGGAGATCAGCCCTCGCAGGATCAGGACAACGCTGGAAGCCGGGAACGAGTGTTTTTTTTTTTTTGTTTTTTTTTTTTTTTAAATAAAGGACTTTATTCTTTGGTGTCAGTGTGTTTTTTTACAATACTTTTCACTTCCTTCGTGAAATGGTAGAGGTACAGTGTACCCCATTACCATTTCACACAGGGGGGGGGTCAGGATCTGGGGGTCCCCTTTGTTAAAGGGGTCTTCCAGATTCTGATAAACCTCCCGCCCGCATACCCCCACAACCACCGGGCAAGGGTTGTGGGGATGAGACCCTTGTCCCCATCAACATGGGGACAAGGTGCTTTGGGGGGCACCCCAAAGCACCCTCCCAATGTTGAGGGCATGTGGCCTGGTGCGGTTCAGGAGAGGGGGGGGGGCCGCACTCTGTCCCCCCCCTCTTTTCTGCGGCCGGCCAGGTCAACGTGCTCGGATAATGGGTCTGGTTATGGATATTTAGGGGGAACCGCACGTCATTTTTGTTTTAAATTGACGGCGGGGTTCCCCTGAATATCCATACCAGACCTGAAGGGTCTGGTTATGGATATTACCGGGAACCGCACGTCCTTTTTTTTTTTTTTTTAATTGACGGCGGGGTTCCCCTGAATATCCATAAAATCTTCTTTTTCCCAGACATTATTTAAAATCAGGATCCGATTTTTTAGTGAAAATTTTGACATACGATTACATACGATTTTGTCACATACGATTCCATCCGATTTAACTGTCTATCGGATGGTAAAATCGTGGTGTGAACCTAGCCTAAGCTTTGACCCAAAAAAAACAAAAACTGTATGCTGATTGGTTTCTATGCAGAGCTACCCCAGATTTTGCACACTCAAACCCCATTGCGTATACGATGTGTTTTACTTGTTTTATTATTTACTTGTATTGTTACCCATGACCCCCTATGTTACGCATGTTTTGCTGGACCCTGCGCTGAAAATGCACTGAGCATATGCAGGTGTAAACAGGGCTTAAAAAGAGATTTGCCCCCGCCTTTGAGGGATTTCCTCTGTTGTGCATGAAAGGATGAGAAGAGGGAAAATAAGAGCAAATTTAGAATGAAAGCCAAGTAACCTACCAGCATGTCTTTTAGAGTGTGGGAGGAAACCAGAGTGCCATGGTTGGCATTCAAACTGACAGCCCTAGTGCTGCTAGGTAGAAGTGCTAACCACTTAGCCACTGCCCCTTGTCTTGATTCTTCTTGTTTGACAATACATTTTTCTCTGGTCTGACCCCTGCCACTGTAATCTTCAAGTGCAGTGGAGGTTAATACAGCTAAGGGACTGTCAGGAGGTCTCACCCTTTCCTGCTCGATTCTCTATTAATAGAAGGCTTCAGTGAATGATGCTGGATCTCCGAATGGGAGACAGGCAAATGAATGATAACAAAGATCTTGGAAGACAGTGAGGATCACTCCTTGCTAGCGGTGGCTACTACACTGATTTTCCACTTCTACAAGGAGTGGCTGGGTATGAACTACATACACCTACATGGGACCAATTTTAACCATCTAAAAAAACATACCTGAAATTCAGCTTTACATTTCACTGAAGTGATTTTGGACTGTCAGTTTATTTTAGTGTGATGCATATTTACTGCTTGAATACTATTGATATTAGTTCAATTAGATTTACAGAGAAAATTTTTAATTTCATTCAGGTTGGCTTTGATATATAGACTTAAATCAATTGATTCTCCCTTCCACCGTAACTGGAATCACCACTGCAACACCTGCATCTGTCTGAATACAGTGGTGCTGCAGAACAGTAGCTGCTCGTGTTGGAATGCAGTCACTGTTCTAGCTCAGTTGATTTTTTAAATTGACTTTTGTCGATCCAGATGATGCTTGTAGGGACATCCACAACTTGAATTTATAAATAATTGTTGTGTTTTATTAACCACTTAAGGACCGCTGCATGACTATATACGTCCTTAGTTCGAAGAGGGATATCTCGGTAATGGCAGCAACTGCTGCCACAACCAAAGGTATCCATCTCTTGAGGCGGCGGTCCTGTAAACGATGATGGTAGTCTCTGCAGCGGATTTGCCGCAAGATCACCGTTAACGGCGGCAGGATAGGGGGCCACCCCTCCCGCCGCTCTCCTGCGCCCTCCACCACTTACCGGAGCCGTTGGCATCGGCAGAGGTGATCGGGTCCTTTCTCGTGCTGGGCATGGATACGAGTGAGGGCAAGATGGCCCCCCCACCCGTATCCATACCATAGCAGGGCATTTTAGTCTAAATATGAGATCTGAGGTCTTTTTGACCCCAGATCTCATATTTAAGAGGACCTGTCATTTCTTTTTCTTTTACAGGGGATGTTTACATTCCTTGTAATAGGAATAAAAGTGACCCAATAAAAAAAAAAAAAAAACTGTGTAAAAATAAATAACCATCTAGTAAAAGAAATAATAATAAAAAAATTAAAGCGCCCCATCCCAACGAGCTTGCGCACAGGAGCGAACGCATAAGTGAGTAGCACCCGCATATGAAAACTGTGTTCAAACCACACATTTGAGGTATTGCCACGATTGATAGAGCGAGAGCAATAATTCTAGCCTTAGACCTCCTCTGTAACTCAAAACATGCAACCTGTAGAATTTTTTATACGTTGCCTGTGGAGATTTCTAGGGGTAAAAGTTTGACGCCATTCCACGAGCGGGCGCAATTTTGAAGCGTGACATGTTGGGTATCAATTTACTCGGCGTAACATTATCTTTCACAATTTTAAAAAAAATTGTGTTAACTTTACTTTACTTATTTTTTAATTAAAAAAAGTGAATTTGTTCTAAAAAAAAAAAGTGCGCTTGTAAGACCGCTGCGCAAATACGGTGTGACAAAAAGTATTGCAATGACCGCCATTTTATTCTCTATGGTGTTAGAATTTTTGGGGGTTTTAGGTAGTTTTCTAGCAAAAAAAATGTTTTTAACGTGTAAACACCATGTCTGAAAAACAGGCTCGATACTTAGGTGGTTAAAAGTCAGCAGCTACGACAAGTGTAGATGCTGACTTTTAATAAACACTCGCCAGTCCCAGGATCCAGCGTTGTGCTCACCTGAGCCATTCTATCCATCCTTCTGTCCCTGGAGCTGGCATCTCAACTGTGGGCACCCAGCTGTGACCGCTTTCGGCTTCACAGTGGGGTGCCCACTGTGCATGAGCAAGACACACTGCACATTCTGAATGCTTTCTCAGTCTTCTGGTACCTGTGACGTGTCCCAGATGACTGCAGGGAGAGAGAGAGAGGTAGAGGAGAACTTCCACTTGAATTGCCTAGGCAGCTAGGATCTCGGATCTTCCCCAAAAAAGTGCTATTTGGAGAAGAGGAGAGGGGGAGGAGACCTTAAAGTGGAACTTCTCTTTTTGGGTGGAGCTCTGCTTTAATGCTGAAGGGTAGCAGTAAACAGTAATTTCCATGCACACACACTGTATATGATTTTCTGGGGTTTGTTGGCCTTTATATATGCATTTGTGTGTGTGTATATTTTTCTATATGTATATGTCTTGCCTGAGACAGATATAGAACAGGTGTATTAATGACAGAAAAAGTGTCTGGCTGAAGAGCAGAGCTATAAAGTCATTGGAACGTTTCAATGTGAAATGAAACTGTCATCTGCTATGAGATGCTATGATTGTACTGAGACCATCAGCTCCGCACGGCCAGCTAATGAAAACAATGTAACAACCTTCATCCTTGGGTTTACATTAGGATTTAGGTTTAGTCCTGCGTGTTTGCGAGCGTTCAGATTTCTCTATTAACGCAGCAAAGCTCCTAAGCAAGATATATTGGAATTAAAGAAGGAAAGCTCGCCCTCTGCTCTGTCTTTGGAAAGCTTCCCAATACAAAGAGAAGACGTGAGTTTTTGGTGCACGCTGTACTAATGGAAATCGTCTTGATACAGTTGCTCATTGTGTGTCGCCTGCTAAAAGGCACATGAGTTGGGGTACAGCTGCTTACATCAAAGTTTGTCCCTTTCATATGTGTTTTAATGTCTATCTTTCGGGCATGCACAGCCCTTTCCTACTACCCATTCCTCCAGAAAATCCTCTAACAGCAATTTTTACTAGTCGTAATCCTCCGTCTGTGTCCCTCCACTTTCGTAAGTCAAGAGCAGTCATCCAGTGCTGTGGTCTGTGCTTGTACCGACCGATCCCCTTGCAGTGCAATCTTCTGGATCCTGAGGAGACTCAGCTATTGAGCAGCAAATAGGAAGCGTTCATGTCACCCAGGGCATGGGTTGATGAAAAGGGGCCCTCTCACTGTGTGGGCATGGGCGCACTACCTGGAGAACAACTTTAAATGCCAGTGATACGTGAATGCTGTAGAAAATGAATTTTGGAGATGATATTGGAAAGCTAACATTAAACACCGCCAACTTTTTGAGTGTGTATGTGTGGGCCCCAGCAACCAATGATTATTACTGTTCATTCAAAGTGAACCTTTCAGGAAAATTTGCAGTTGAATGCATTTGCAAGTTTGCATTAACAAATTCCTAAAGTGTCACATTATAAATCTAAATTGTAAATAAACTCCAACTTTTTTCCTGAATCTCTTTATCTCAATTGAAAAAACAATGAGAGAGAGAGAGAGAGAGAGAGAGAGAGAGAGAGAGAGAGACGCCTCTGGGTGCAGTCATTGTTTACATAAGCTTTAATGAACGTAAAACGTAATCAAATCACATTAAAGTGGAAATTACAGGCATGGTATAAATTATATCGGGGTGACGCTCCTGAGTCTATGGCCATGTAGATTCCCTGATGACAGCAATGTCCCTTCTGACTAGGACCGAAACTACTAATTGATCGACAACTAATCGATTATGAAATTAATCGATTACAATTTTCAGAAAGCGATCGGCCAGTAACATAATAGGGTTTAAAAAAAACTAAAATTAGCCATTTATAGAACAAAAAAGCAAATGGCTACTGTAAATATTACTTTCTCTGTCCCACAGTAAAAAAAATGAACCCCTTACAGTAGTGATTATTTGCTTTTTTTGTACTTATTTTTGTTTTTGTAACCCCATTACGTTACTAAACATCTCAGGCCTGGATCACACCTTTGTGTTTTGGTGCTTTTTGCAGAAACACACTACAGTTCATTTACATGTTTTCCTATGGGACACGTTCACATCCATCATTTTTTTTCAGCTGCTGCGTATTTGGAAAGGGCAAGGACTTTTTAACGCAAAACGGTGCTATTTTTTTTTTTTTGGTTCAATATACTTCAATGGAGAAGCTGCAGAAAAGCATGTAATGTGTTTTTGCGGCAATTTGTGTTTTGTAATCCACCCAACAACAAATTGTCCCAAAAAAATAAAAACATTTGAATTTTTTAATTTATTTTTTTAGGCTATTATCCGATTAATCGAAACAATCGGCCAACTAATCGATTATTGCATCCTATGCTTAATTTTAATTTTTTTGTTCATTTCCAAAACAATACATTTATAACAGAAATAAAAACACTTTTGTCATTTAAAATCAGTCCTTGAGATCCAGCCAGGTGACTTTACCTAAGCTGAGATGTGATCTGTCTGCAGACAGAAGGAAGCATTTCCTCAGTCTCTTCATTGATCAGACTGTAACATTTGCACTTTGTAGGTGGCAGCAGAGGCTGATTTGTGTCTGACGTTTGGAAGCACAGTGATGCAAATACTTGTATTTGTCCAACTCCTGATTGTGTCATCCTTGAGCTGCCATCTTAGTCCAGGATATAGATGTTGACCCAGGATTATGGCTTAACAACTCGACAAACATCTCAGTCCACAAAGTAGATACTGACCCTGGATGAAGCATAAACAAAGATGCTGCTGTCTTAATGAAAAGGAAAAAATGAGGGCATTGTCAGGGAAGTATGTTAATCACAGTGAGAGGTAGAAAAATACTCCTAATTGTTACACTCAGACAGTACAAGCATTCACACACTTAATATAAATAAATCCATCTTACATTGGGTCTACTTGTCCTATGCAATCTATATTTACCTCTTATGGGGTCTCTGTGCTGTGTTATGTAATGTCTCTTCCTCTTTCTACTATACATGATGCCATTGCATATGCCTAGCAGATGCCATACTCTTCTTCTGCCCTGATTGACAAGCTGTGCACAGAAAGCTTTGACAACGGAGTGATCACGCTATGTAAACACCTTTTCATTTCCAGTGCATTAAACTATATTGGATTGCATTATGTGATATAAGATTAATAATCTTAACAACATGACCCATTATCATTCAGCTTGTAACCGACATGCACACCCGACAGACTAAGAGCACTGAAGCCTTAAACCGCTCCTTATATGAAACCACCATTATTGAATTAGTGTGTAAAATACATACATAAAATTAATATTGCTTGCCTCGTTTCTTTCTGTCTTCCTATATGCTAATTCTCCAATCTTCCCCTCTCATGAAAACCCATGTCGCCATTTCAAAAGTTAATGGCATTTAGTGGCCAACTTCTTAAACTGCGTTTTTCTTTGCCAGCCAACTGATGTCTGCTCGTGCGCTGTATCAGATCTGCCACGGTTATTCTTTATACATTGCCATGGCTTTATTGACGCTACTCAACACTCACATTGCTGAAGCCATAGCAACATATAAATACCGGTAATCTCATTTAACCTGAGATTTTACAAAAATCTCACAAGAACTTGCAGTACACACATGAGAGCTCCATGGAAGGTGCCGATGGCATTGCCTTCACAAGGGACATCTGGAATAACACTGGTTTTGTCACCAGTGCATGAGAAAACCAGAAAGTTTAAATTAATTCAACTGTAAGTTCACTAAAAAAAAAATTAATTAACATAGTGCCTTGAAAAAGTGTACACACCCCTTGAAATGTTTCACATTTTGTCATGTTACAACCAAAAACATACCGTATATACTCGAGTATAAGAGCCCATTCACACCTTGGCGTTTTGTCGCCTGTAGCGCGACGCGCAGAAACGCCAGAGGGACCAAAATACATGTAAGGCTATGGGCATGGTTCACATCTGAACGCCGATGCGCCTGACGCGCATCACATGTAGTCAATAAAAGTTCCGGACCCTTTTTTGTCGCGCATATCGCGCGATATGCGCGTATTTGAGCATTTCCATTTGCCATAGAAAGTAATGGAAACGCTCGATTCAAGCGACTTGCGCGACAACGGGCGTTTGCTACGGGCGTTTCGTCAATAGAACTTGTCGCCCATGCAGAAGATTAAAAAAATCTACCAACATAGCAACAAGTGATGAAAAGATGATAGTTTTTCCTATTGGCTAAAAAAAACCCGTCAAAGTACAAAAACGTCGGACAACGCTGTATGCAAACGCGCATATTAGCATGAATACGCGCGACAAAACGCCGGAAAAAAACGCCGGAAAACGCAGCTATTGCCTACGCCTAGGTGTGAATGCAGCCTAAGCCGTTTTTTTTTTAGCACATTTTTTTGTGCTGAAATGCCCCCTCTGCTTATATTTGAGTCACCTTTTTGCGCCTGATCTCCAGGACTTTAAGGACCCGGTAGCCGGTCACCCCTTCCATAGACTCCCATATTAAACGTCAGTCTGGTCATGGATGGAGTGAGGTATGGACACAGTGAGGCATGCAGATGGACACCCTAGGCTTTTACTCGAGACAATACGTTTTCCCATATTTATTTTTTATGTGGTAAAATTAGGTGCCTTGGCTTATATATAAAAGTGTAAACCCACTTTAAAAAAAAAAAAAAAACTAACACCTGCAAGATAAAGGCATAATGAGCTAGTATACATAGCATACTAGCTCATTATGTAATATTCACCTGGGATCGAAGCCCCCGTTTCGGTGTCCGACACAGCCCCGGCTAACGACATGTTGTGCCGGAGTTACGTCCGAGTATCGCGGTGGTCACATGCGCGAGTCGCCAATCACGGCATGACCACCTTTAGAAATGGCACGATCGTTATTTCTGAAGTGCGCTTGCGCCATTGTCTACGGCGCATGCCTCTATTGTAAATATCTCCTAAACTGTGTAGGTTTAGAAGATATTTATAGCACCTACAAGTAAGCTTTAATCTAGGCAATATATTTTCAGTTGTTTCACACTTTTTTGTTATGTATAATTCCACATGTGTTAATTCATAGTTTTGATGCCTTCAGTGTGAATCTACAGTTTTCATAGTCATGAAAATAAAGAAAACTCTTTGAATGAGAAGGTGTGTCCAAACTTTTGGTCTGTACTGTATATAGTTTATACTTTTTGCTATAATAAATATCCCCAAATAATAATAATAATAAAAAAAAAAGATTTTGTGCGCCTGCTAGAGCTGTTTAAAGGGCTGACATACAGGTAAGGTGATTTGAGGATCGTGACGACATATAATGACGGCGGCTGGTCAGCAAGTGGTTACGTTACAGTGCATACGGACTTCACGGTTTCCACATTTTGTTATGTTGCAGCCTTATTCCAAAAACGATTAAATTCATTATTTTTCTCAAAATTCTGCAAACAATAGCCCTTAATGACAAGGTAAAATATGTTTGTTTGAAATCTTTGCAAACGTATAAAAAAAGAAAAATATCACATTTACGTACATAAGTATTCACAGCCTTTGCCATAACATAGCAATGTGTGGAAAAATGGAAGCACTGTGAACACTTTCTGGATGCACTGTAAGCAAGGTAGCATACCTCCTGACTTTTTGAGATGGGAGCGAAGGACACTATTTAAAGGAGAATGAACCCAAAAAAGATTTGTTAAACGCACAAATGTACAAATGCAACGTTTTAGACATTGGATGGAAGGTTTAGCACTGGGAAACACTTTCTGAAAGCTAAATAGTGCATTTTATTTACAACTATATAATCAGACAAAAATGAGGGACTTTGTTCCAAATCAGGGACAGTTGGAAGGTATGGGGTAGGATTCTTCCATAATGTTGATAAAGTGTAATAGAATAGAGAGAGGGAGAGAACATAAAGCTGGAGATTTTAAAACTACAGCCTGCCAGACCTCTCAAGGCCTCAAGCACACTGGACATTATAAAAAATCTAGTAAAGTCAGCTGTAGAAATCTGTAGCTATAGAGTTTGTTTTTCAGCATTTTTGTAGTAGCGTTTTCAGTGTTTTTTGGCGTTTTTTTGGGCTGTAGCATCTTCTAGCCTCTCTTTTTTTTTGCAAAACTATACTCCCATAAAAGCTTATGGCTCAAAAACACATTTATTTATTTTTCCAGCGTTCTTTGGGCATTTTTAAGCAGTTTGAGGATTTTTTCAGGGTTGGAGTGTTTCTACAGCTTGAAAAACACCTTTTAAAACCCACTAGTTCTGGGGGGTTTTTTTCCAGCCAGACTGCTGATTACAGCCTATGTGTGCATGGACACATAGGTTAACATGCTGAGGGAGTTTATTGACTGCAGAAACAAAACATCTGATGCCTAAAACAGCAGCTGTAAATAGTCCAGTGTGCATGAGGCCTCGTGCACACTGGATCACTGGATGTTATAAAAAGCGCCAGTAGCGTTCGCTGTAGAAAGAGCTTTGCAGTAATGTTTTTCAGCATTTTTTAGCTTTTTTTTTTTCAAAACTGTACTCCCACAAGAGCTTATGGCTCAAAATGCTGACAATTGCTGAATAGCAGCGTTTTTAAGCTTTTATCAGTTAGAGCTTTTTTCCAGCTGAAAAACTCCTCTTAAAACCCACTAGGTCTGGGTTTTTTTTTTAAGTCCGAAAACGCCCCTGCCAAAAGCACACTGCTCACAGCCTATGTGTGCATGGACACATAGGTTAACATGCTGTGGAGTTTATTGGCTGCAAAAAAAAATCTGCCTGAAGCCAAAAACAGCAGCTGTAAAAATGTCCAGTGTGCCTGAGGCCTTAGGCCCCTTTCACACGGACGGCTGTTTTGCCACAGTTAAAAGCGCTACAAATGTTTTGTGAAATTCCAAGGCTTCAGGCACTGCGATTAGCTGCATTTGTACATTGTGATTATGTGCGGTTACATGCGGCTGCATCCTAGCTGCGGTAGTCATTTCCATAGCAACCCTTTTTTGTTTATTTTTGACTATGATGTGCTTCCTGTTCTTCTTTTTTTTTTTTTCTCACGCCGCTATCCGTAGTTGACAAAAAAGACTGCGATTACCTGCGGTTATGTGCATATAGCTGCGCTACATGGGCACCTGGACGCATTCAATTCTATTTTTTCTATTCGCACCAAACCGCATGTAACGAAATCGCAGTTAAACGATGTGTGTGAATGGGGCCATAGGAAAACATTGTGTGCTTTTAGCTGCGGTAGAAAAATAGGAAATCCGCAGCTAAAAGCACCATTCTATCCGTCCGTGTGAAAGGCCCCTTATACCAGATGAATGCCGGAGGGTTCTGGGGACATGGACCTGATCTCTGTTTCAATTTTTGTACCCCCGATTCTACACCACTACTGTCATTATCAAGTTGTATTTAGCCTAAAACCACTCTTGTGCCTCTATTAGTTGAGTCATGTTTCATGGATGGAACATGTGTTATGAATTTAAAGTGTAGCTCTTGATGTCTTTGTGTATCCTGCTCTGCATGTACAGCAACTCTGGGAAGTGATTTCATCAAAGGGTTCTTGATGTCAGCCATTGTTACACTTTTTCTCCACTACAGGAATGAAGGAAAGTAATAATGGCTCACACTGGTGGTTCAATGTTTCATTGTGAGAACATCTATGTAGGGTGCAGCTAGTGAGTCCTTTTTCAGTTATTACCCATGGATGGGGCTGTCATGTGCCATCAGGTTATTGGTCACCTCCCTGACTAAGGTCTTTTCCCCCGATCACTCAGTTTGGCCGGGCAGCCCGCTCTAGGAAGAGTCCTGGTGGTTCCAAAGTTCTTCCATTTACAGATGATGGAGGCCCCAATGCTAATTGGACCTTCAATGCTGCAAACATTTTTCTGTACCCTTCCCACAATCTGTGCCTCAATAAAATCCTGTCTCGGCAGTCTACAGACAATTTGCTGGACTTCATGGCTTGGTTTGCGCTCTGAAATGTACGGTCAACTGTGGGACCTTATGGGTGTGTCCCTTTCCAAACCACGTCCAATCAAGTGAATGTACCACAGGTGGACTCCAATCAAGTTGTAGAAACATCTCAAGGATGATCAGTGGAAACAGGATCACCTGAGCTTTATTTTCAGTATCATGGCAAAGGCTGTGAATACTTATGTATGTGTGATCTCCTTTTTTTTTATATATATTTAATACATTTGCTAAACTTATTACTGAATTTTGAGGCAAATCTATGAGTCTAATCCATTTTGGAATAGGGCTGTAACATAACAAAATGTGGAAAAAGTGAAGCGATGTGAATACTCTCCGGATACGCTGTAATAACGATGTGTTTCCCATAAAGCGGGACATACTATTGTCAAGAAAAGGTGTTCAAGGATGAATTATGGCCATTGCTATCTTTGCTTTTTTGAGTTGCAAGCTTGACATCCAACACTTGTGGCTGGCTTGAGATCAACAGTGTTCTCGTACAAGATTCTATCTAGTGTCAATTTAGCCCGACAACAATTAATCTTCCAGTAATTTTTTGGTTGTCTGAGGAAATTGAACACCTATAGGAAATGCACAAAAACATTGGGATGATATACAAATTCCATGCAGTGCAGGATTGAAAACCACTCCGGCACGGTGCTGCCCACACATGGAAATCCGGTGAAAAGCTGCTGTGCGTGTCAGGTGAACAGAAACCCAATTCTTTGAGATTCAGCTTGTGTCCTATACTGGCTTTGTAAAGGTTGGTCTGAATATTTGAGGTTAATCCTGTCAATGAAAGCCATATGCTTTAGAGGGAGGTCAGGCATGCTGATACAGTGCGTCACCTTCTCTATAAAATGTCTGCAGAACACCTGATAAATCCTTATACTTGGCTCAGCTTAGCATACAAGGTGTATGCCAACAGAGAGGGGAGTAGAGTATTGGTCATATTTCAGTAATCCCAAGAACTGGAAGAAAGAGGCGATTTGGTCATGAGCACTTACCTGACAGTCTGTAGGTACAAATTTGAGAATGTCACAATATCTGGCAGAAAAGGGCTAAACAAGTCAACTGTAAGTTTGTGTGGCTACACAAAGGGTAGTTAAATGCAGTTGGTAATATCTGACTAAAGACAAACTAAAAATCCTTTGTGGCTTTAAAAATCTAGTAGAGAATTTTCATTAGGAAGAAAATAATATGAAGGTACTGATGCATTGCTTGTCTGAACAGCATAGATAGGCTGAAACTGTCTAATGTGTTGCAGTACTTGTGTGTGCACTCATCCTGATTGTGCTGGAGTGCAAGAACTGGCCATTCTTTGTACTTGAACAGAGGTGAGCGCAGAGAGCTGTGGCAGACGGATACTTTGAGGAACTACAATGAGAAAACTCTTGTGTTAGTTGGAAGTCGGAACAAAGGCATTCGCAGTAACCGCTTTCAAGGTGTCTAGTTACATAGGCCCACAGCAGCTTAAAGACCTCATCAGCTAACAAGCCCATTCCAAGTTGTGCTGCTGGAGTTAATGGCGAGATTAATGTGGTTCTCCTGCGTGCTGGCTTTCCTCTGGAATGAAGTGAAGCTCAAGAGACTATGATATGTGCTATACAGAGGAACAAGTGACGACTGAGAATAACTGTAGGAAAACCTTATATTTCTGTAATCCATATTTCTTTTTACACATTCTGTAATGCTTCCATTTACTTAGAAAGCTGTTATTTTCACTTGTTCTATAAGGCCCCTTTCACACTGGGGCGGGGGCGCCATTGGCGGTAAAACGGCGCTTTAACTCCAATTTCGCAATGCTATTTGCCCGCTAACGGGGCGGTTTTACCCCCGCTAGCGGCCAAGAAAGGGTTAAAAACCACCACAAAGCGCCTCTGCAGAGGCGCATTGCCGGCGGTATAGCCGTGGTGTCCCATTGATTTCAATGGGCAGGAGCAGTGGTATACACACCGCTCCAAAGATGCGGCTAGCAGGACTTTTTTTACCGTCCTGCTAGCGCACTGCTCCAGTGTGAAAGCTCTCGGGCTTTCACACTGGAGACACAGCAGCGGCTGTTTAGGGTCAGTTTGCAGGCCCAACAGACTTGGCAGTTTTAAACCAAATATGCCAAGAAACATTTGTGGGCTGTCTTCAGTTATAGAGTTGGATAGATATCTGCCTGGGTATAGAAGATACAGAAATACACATCAGACTTTTACACCACTTTGGATGGCAGAAGTAGTAGTTATAAGGACCTTCTGCATCTGGAAACAAGTTTGAAAGGTGGTCTCATCTGCCTTTTGTAAGGGCAACTTTAAAGTACAACTAAAGGCAAAACTTTTTTTTTTTTTAGTTTTGTGCATGGTGGATTAAAACACCTGTTGGGCTTGGGAGATTCACCCTCTCTATTTGTCCTGTTTTACTATTATCATTAAAAGTAAAAGAAAATCCCCAGAAAAGTAATAGAGGGGACATTTTTTATTGGGAACACTAGTTCTGGTAACCCCAAGGGATTCCCTTAGACCCCTTTCACACAAAGGCATTTTACAGACGCTTTTCAGGCGCTATTTACCCTTTTCTCGGCCTCTAGTGGTTGGTTAATAGCGCTGCTATAACGGCAGTAAAGTGCCGCTAAAGCTAGTGGTGCTTTACCGCTAAGGAGATATCAGAGAGAATACCTCAATAGTCTGCTGCTCCATTCATAGGCTGGGCATAGCGATTTGGCATAGCTATGTTGCAAAGTAACATTTTAATTTTATTTTTGAGAACATTTTTATTTTTAATAATCTTGCAAAGATTTTAAACAAACTTCTTTCACGTTGTCATTATGGGGTATTATTTGTAGAATTTTGAGGAATATAATGAATTAAATCAGTTTTGGAATAAGGCTGTAACATCATAACATGGGTAAAAAGTGAAGCGCTGTGAATACTTTCAGGATGCACTGGATGTGACAGTCACTGAGTATCTCGGCTGTCTGGATACAATAGCCGGTGGTGATTTCTCTGTCCATACTGTTTAGTGTGAAAGAGGAATCTAAAGCCTCATTCATATGGGCATACACCTGTGTGAGGGCTGTGTTTGCCCACACGGGATGTACAGTTGTTCCCGTGCATCTTTGTGCAGGCAGTCTCATTCATGTCAATTGGGACACAGTGGCTACACAGACACTGCTGCGGCTCCAAATTTGACGACCATTTTGGATGCAGGTCCCCGAACATATATTCCCGGGGATATACAGCCCTCACTGTAAAAACTTAAAGTATAACTAAAAACAATACTTTTTTTTTTTTTTTTGCATAGCTTGCAGAGGGATTAGAACACCTGCTTGGATTTTATTGCTACCCCCATTGGGGCGATTCACTCTCACTATTTGTCCTTTTTACCATTATCATTGAAAGTTAAAGTAAAGGAAAATCCCAAATGGGGCACTAGTTCTGGGGCCCCAAGGGATTTCCTTCATTTGCAGGGATTTCCTCTCACTCTTGTTTGGCTGTGGGACAGGAAGTGAACGGAAATCTACCCATTGGGACACAGATGGCAAGAAAAACACGAACAGCAGTTATGACCTTAGCTTTCTCTATACAAAAATTAAAAAAATAAGTTTTGCATATAGTTCTACTTTAAGTATGCCCATGTGAACGAGGCTTAAAGGGTTATAGCTAGCTTAGAACACCTGCTATTTGGAGCTCCATTAGTGAGATTGGCCTCCCTTCCTGCTCTGGGGACAACATTTTAACAGACGGGAAGTGAGGGACAATCTGAAACAAAGAAAAGACAGCTAGCAGAGAATAAAGGTTTTGGCTATAGATAAACTAAATGCATCAGAAAAGTTAGGCCACCGGCCTGGCTGAGATGTTTGGTAGGTCTATTCTCAAGACTACCAAAAGCAAACCATTTGGCAGATAAGACCGCTCTTGTATATGTATTTCAACTGTATTTAACTGTTTTCTGGAATTCAGCTTCAAGACAAAAATGGTAACTGTGTAAAAGCTTAAACTTCTGGTTTGCTGAAATGTTGATTTTTAATAGAAAGATTATTGCAACTGCTTTGCTTTATGGGAAGTGTGTATACAATGCTTATGAACTGACAATGTGTAGTCATCTGTCTTTGAGTAAATAGCATATGCCCACATAGGTTTTTCACAACATGAGTCTGTTTGCTTGTATTCACTGATGTCTATGAGCTGTAATATCAGTCACACACTTTCTTCCTCTTTCCTTGCTCCTAATTACTTTTAGCATGCATGAAAAGAATGGGATGGCACATGCACGTGGCTGCCTGCTGGGAAAGGGTTAAAGGTAGGAACGTGAATATGAAAAACAACATGTTTCCTGTTTGCTGCAGGCTGTAAAGATGGTTGGAGTGGATCTTCCCCCCCCCCCCCCCCTTCTCTTTTTCTGCTCAGGAAATGTTTTGGTTCCCTCCGCTGTGTAAACTAAACCTGTAGAATGGTCATGATCCAGCTATAGTAAATGGCACCCACATACTGTAAGATGACAAGTTCAGCTGTGGAGAGCTGGGAAACCACGTGTGGTATTAGACTCAAGTAATACCAGTAAACATTTTCATTTTTCAGGAATAAATTCACCTCAGACTAAATTAGTTTACTTGGAAAAAAATTGTTTAGTTGCTTTTATTTAAAAATGTAAAGTTGTTCAGGAAATGCTTTAATATGCTCACTTGTTTCCCATGGACTCATTTGTAGCACAATGTGCATTACATAATTCATGGAAAGTCACTGTATATGTGTGTTGTGGTGCAATGTCATTAATTATCTATTGCACCTCAGCACGCATATATGCTGTGTAGCACACCACAAAGACGAGATACAAATGCTCTGTGCACTGTATTACGCCACATTTTGAAAAATGGTGAATAACCTATTATTCATGTATTGAGGTGCGTTAAAGTAGAATTATAGGCAAACCTTTTCTCATTCTGGATAGAGTAAGGGAGGGTTTATAACCCCTGTAATGTTTATTTTTGCCATCTTTGTCTCATTGGGTAGATTTTAACTTTTATTTCCTTTTTAATAGTCAAACAGGAAGTGAGAGGAAATGCCTGAAAATTAAGGGCATTTCTTATGGACTCCCAGATCACCAGAACTCGTGTCCCCATTGGAAGATTTCCCCTCTATTACTTTTCTGGGGACAATTCAACATTTGGGATTCTCTTTTACTTTCAATTAGAGCGGCATGATTAATCGTTAAACTGCGCTCTAGAATTCAACCCCCTCACAATCTTAATCCATAATTTCCACAATTCGTGTAGTGCAGAGCAGTCTCCCAAGTCTCTGACAAAGTTTATCACAACATTGCTCAGTGTTGAGATAAAAAGAAACGTATCATTTTGGTTCTTTTAGATCAAAGAGATGAATTTCTTTAAACTTTAAAGACTAGGCCTTTTTCTGACACTTGTTGCTTACAAGTTAAAATAATTTTTTTTTTGCTAGAAAATTACTTCGAACCCTCAAACATTTTTTTTATATATACTGTATTTAGCAAAGACCCTAGAGAATGGCAGTCGTGGTGATATTTGTGTCACACTGTATTTGCACAGCAGTCTTTCAAAAGCATTTTTTTGGGGGGGAAAATATACTTCAATAAAAATAAAAAAAAATGGCCCAATTTTTTTGTATAATGTGTTACGCCGAGAGTCGTGATCTTTATTCTAAGCAAAAAAAAATGTGTGATTCTTGTTTAATGCAGAATCGTGCAGCTCTACGTTCAATAATAATGTTAAACCAGACAGATAGAGAGGGTGGATCTCTCTAACGGGGGCACAGACCGCAATAAAAATTGACGGATGTTCTAATCGCTCTTCACTCTATCCAAAACAAAAAAAAAAGTTTTGTCTTTTAGTTATACTTTAAGATCCCATTCAAAATGAAAAGGTTGCCTAAAGCAATGAGTCTCATGCACTGTGTAGTGTTGTGAATGGGCCATGTAAAGGTGATTACGTGATTAAAAACACATGAAAATTATGTAACTGCGAAGGGGGGTTTTCCCTGTCAGGGCAATCGCTTCCACAATTGGTGGTGGCTGCGGGGAGTATGTATATTTTTAAGAAACGCTTAGATGTGCTTAAGGAACGCGACATACAGGGATATGGGAAATCATTATAGACACTGACACGTGCACCTACACAGGTTGAACTGGATGGACTATCATCTTCATTCACCCTTACCTACTAATATAGTATGCATTGAATACAAATTAATTGTTTTGGCCTGGACGTTGCATGCAAAACAATGCCCACCACACGCAATTCTATTTAATTGCATCCAGACCTTTTGGGTTAAAATTTTAAAATCTGGTAGTTGGGGCTGTAATGGCGTGCCTAAAAAAAGTACACCTGTGTGCCCCTTTTCAAAAATTTTATGTTTTTTGTTCCTCCCTGCCTCCTCCAATCTCTTTCACAGCAAATACGACAGAAAGAGGAGGGGTCAGGGTCAGGACACTGCTACTGTGCTCAGTTCTGTCAGTCACATGGGATTGGCTAATAGAACAAAGCAGCAATGTCTTGGGGTACTTCTGCTCCTTCATTGTCCAATCAGCACATTGGGCTGTGTTCTAGATCAAGTTGTGTTTTTCTCACAGCACCAAGGTGTTCGGTATGGTTAGCTTTACATAGGAACTCCAGTAACTACTATTGTTAGCTAAACAAGTCAAGTAACAAAGTTTCTGGAGTGTTAAAAAAATATCATCCCTTCCATGAAAAAAGCAATAGTTGTTTTTGGGTTCCCTTACAACTTTACTAGTTCAGGAGTCTATAGCGGGTCTGAACTTGAAAAAAAGCTGTGCTCTTGTGAACTCTCCATTGTTCAAAGTTATGTAGTGGAGGGCACTGGCAGAGACAGAAACAGCCCTGGGGCCACATGTCTTTCACATTGAAAGCAAAGGATGTACAAATATTCATTGCCAACATTCTATTCTTTAGTTGGCTCTCCATCCGGTCAGAGTTTTTCTTTAAGGTGATAAATGTTTATCTACATTGTGGTGAAAGAGAGCAGCCTGTAATATAAGCAGTGTGATCAGTCGATCTTGCAATTCAAATCCAAGAACACTATGGTGGCTGTGGTAAGCCTCATTCTGCTGCCGCTTGCTGTGGAGATTCAGATCAGAATAGATGATAAATAGCCTGATAACGCTGTTGGAGGGAATGATCTATCACAGTCTAAAGACCTAGACAAGAACTACGCAATTAAGAATCTGATTGGACTTGACGTGTCTAGGAAGAGGCAAGCTGCCTTTCTAACCTTGCTGTGATAACACTTGCTAAAAGACGTTAGTGATGCTAGTACAAGTGTCTTGTTCACTGAGATGGGATTGTCAGTCCTGTTTTGTGTGAAAAGTTGTTAGTTTTAAAACCAATTATTACCTTATAACATTTTCTTCATTTAAATTAACACTATTTCTACAGTTAAGTAGAGTCTTAGTAATTAGGGGTGGTCAAGACAGAGGATAGGGGGCACCTTTTTCTTTCTCACCAGTACCCAATACTGCCTCATAACCTGCCCCCCCCCCAATAATTGGACTGGCCTGCGGCTCAGTCTCCGAAGGGAGGGGATCATGCTCTGCTTCAGAGGCTTCCTTCTCAGACGACAGCCATGCAGACCAATTTGATGCAGTGTGCGACATATGGTCTGAGCAGTTTGTTAAGTTTAATCTGTAAGTCAGAACAGGTACATTTGTTACAAGTGTGGCTCTATCCAAACAAACACACTGTAAGCTTTTTGGATAGCATAGGGAAGGGTTAACACCCCCTGTAAAGTTTGTTTTGTTGTCTGTGCCGTTCAGAAGATTTCACCTCACTTTCTGTCCCAATGACAATTGGATTTAGAAAATTTTGGGTTGTTGTGAAAACAAGCCCATGATGATAAAGCATCAGAGGAGGTACCTTTTTCCCATAATGACCCTTAGGCCGCGTACACGAGGTCAGTCCATCCGATTAAAGAATGGTCCGACGGACCGTTTTCATCGGTTCACCGATGAAGCAGACTGATGGTCTGATGTGCGTACACACCATTGTTTCAAAAACCGATCGGGTCAGAACGCAGTGACGTAAAACACACGACGTGCTGGTAAAAAACGAAGTTCAATGCTTCCAAGCATGCTTCGACTTGATTCTAAACATACGCGGGTTTTGATGGTTTTGACCTATCGGTCAGCCGTCCATCGGTTCGATTTTAAAGCAAGTTCTATTTTTTATTTTGACCGAAGGACAACAGACCGATGTGGCGTACACACGGTCGGTTTGGACCGATGAAACTGAACTTCAGTCCGTTCATCGGTTTGGACCGGTCATGTGTACGCGGCCTTAGAGGAGTGAATTTAACTTCCTAGGGGTAGATTTTCTCACTCCCTGTTGTCTCCCTCCGTTTGTAAGTAGGAGTCATTTATAAGTCAGATGTTTGTAGCTAGGGGACCACCTGTATACTTTTTTTATATTGGCATCAAAATTTGTAAGCTATTAGAAATGTTAATGCAACTCTTTCATTTAATTTAGTTTTACATAATCTTTAATAGTTAATGGATATTCTTGTTTGCTACGGTTTCCATAATTACTGAACTGAACATTCCATTGTATATGTGGCATTGGAAATGTTTGTTCAGAATAATTTCAGTGCCTTCATCACACTGTTGAGGGTGGTATTGGATAATGCCTTTTGTATGCCCCTATGGGACAACAAATCACTGTTTTTTGGGATGAACTTTTCATCTTATTCTTTCCTGTGAGTGTACAGGGAAGTTGGACTTGGTTCTTTCACATGGAGAATCCATCAGGGCCAGGTGACATTTAAAAGCACGAGGCTGGACTAGATATTTGCTTGTGTTTTGGATAATTTTATAAAAACGTACAATATGGGACCTGTAGTATGACTTTGGGGGATTTGCCTTCTTGATAGCGTTTTTTTGTGCTTTTTGATTTAATATTTAAAGTGGTAATAAACTCCATTTTTGTTTTTTAATATATATATTTTAGCGTGTGAAATATATATATATATATATATATATATATATATATATACCGTATTTATCGGGGTATGCCGCGCGCCGGCGTATAACGCGCACCCCAAGTTTAGAAGGGAAGTTTAAGGAAAAAAATTAAATTTTGGATGTCTTGCCCGGCGTCCATCGGTGGCCTTGCCCGGTGTCCATCAGTGGCCTTGCGCGGGGTCCGTCTGCGGCCTTGCGCGGGGTCCGTCTGCTGTCTTGCCCGGCGTCCATCGGCGGCCTTGTCCGGCATCCGTCTGCGGCCTTGTGCGGGGTCCGTCCAGCCTTTTCGGTGTCCGTCTGCTGTCTTGTCCGGCGTCCGCCTGCCAGGGGTTGCAGCATTGTGTGTTTGAGTTTGGCGCCTCGGTCGAGCTGTGCAGAGCCCGATTTCCGGTGTGTTCGGCTCCTCTCGGCTTCTCTCGCGTGGCTGCGGCGGAGCAACCGTGGCCGAGCCTAGCCGAGTAAACACTCGGCTCGGTCTTTGTCGGTGGCACTCTGAGACAGCCGACAAAGACAGGATCGGTGTATAACGCGCACCAGCGATTTTCCCCTGATTTTAAGGGGAAAAAAGTGCGCGTTATACGCAGATAAATACGGTATATAATCTCCACACTGTTCCCATAAATGTCTAAACTAGGGTTTCTCAACTTTTTTTTACCTGGGAGGAACCCGTGGCAAAATGTTTAAGATCTCGGGAACCTGGGAAATTATGTTTACGTCTACAGCTCATGGAACATTGATGTGATCAAGCTGTTGACATAACAATTACTTTTAGAAACGGCATTAAATAATTTAATCAATATTAAAACGTACCTATTTAATGTGAAACGTTTACTTGCTTTCTGTGCAGATGCTAATTTTTGGGTCCAAATTCAGATAAACGGTGTATGGAGAGTTCAGGGGGCCAGATGGACACACTATATGGGGTCAGGTGGGCACACTACATGGGGGATGCATGGCACATTACAGTTTTGGTTTCCTTCATATGAGAGCATGGCAGTAAAGTGGCTGTAATCTATTCCCTTGTGGAGAGTGCTCTTCTCCATTGGCCCCTCCTGTCTATCCCAGGTGATAATGCATACAAGCATGCCACAGCTAGCACTATCACAACCGCTTCCCTGTTTAGCACTGCATGTGTTGACAGAAGGGATGCTATCTACCTGTCCGCTGCCTGAGGCTGATGGATAGATCATGGCGAAACCCCTGGGGTCCTCTTGTGGAACCCTAGGTGAGAAACCCTGCACTAAGCGGACCACAATCAAAAATCAATAAGCAGAGCAGCTTAGTTAGGTCATGTATCTATTCTGAAACAAAAACAATAATAGTGCAGCGCTCCTAATAAACCACAATAAACCTAAAACTGCGGACAAAAATATCCCTCTTATGTGTACAGATAAAGGTTTATTAAAACCCATATATTCCCTTATGATTAAAATAAAGGGTATCTCAGCTGTTACCCACACCTATTCAGATGGACCTCAGTCTTCTAAAAAAAAAAAAAAAAGGTCTTAATCAGTATGACATTACACACCCCAGATGCATATAAATTGATTTCTTCCTAAGCAGCAGGCTCCTGTCATTTCCACTGTTCTTAGCAATATTTACTCAGAGAGACGGAGAGGGATACGGGCAATATATAGTGCCCACTGTCCTATTTATTAAATGAATATTCCTAAATAAAAAAGGGGGGGGGGTTGTTAAAAAGCACAATCTTGCATTGAATGAGTAAACAGTCATTGAAAAATCTTCTACACATTAACCCATAAAAAGTATGAAAACCAGAAGATTTGTTATAAGCATGCAACCCTTCAGACTTAATTGTTGTAAATAATCCTTTAGTGGAATGTATTGTGTTTTGCTGCACTGGTGTCAGGACCTACAATACATGGTGGTATTGTAAGCTTGCTTATTAGCTTGTTAAACTTCTCACAGTCCTCTGAAGAGCCAGGCTTGCATGTTTCAGCTCACCAGCAAACCTTTAACTTTTTTTCAAATAAGTACTGTTCCTGGCAATGTACGGTAATTTGGCACAGTACTCATTTTCTATCAGTTTTTTTATTGGCTCATAGTACCCCTGTATACTTTTGCTCTTTAATGTGTTTGTTTCTGTTTTTATGTATAAAGTGTGATGCAGTGCATTCAATGTAATTCTGGCATAGTGTAATGTGTTTTAGTGCATTTCTGCAGTAGATTTATTACACAAAATAAATAAAAATCACATATGATTTTAAGCGTGTCAACTGTCCTACAAAAGTCCAACTTTTGTACAGGCGATAGAAGTATACTGTACCAGACTTCTGATACGAAGGCTAGACGATGAGTCAGTTGGGTTGGATTGAAGCTTCAATTAATTTGCTATTATGAGTAAAAATAGCATGTATCACTTTTTATCTGTTTTCCAAAAAATAGGACATGAAAGTAAACCAATAGTAAACACCAATAGTAAAAAGGAAAGCTCAGTAGTGCTTTTCCCAGAAATCCTTGCAGTTTTTTCCCTTGTGACCTCTTGTACATGATACTTCTGTTTGAGCATCTACTTTTTTTTATTTTTTATGTACAGTATGTCACAAGTGAGTACACCCTCACATTTTTGCAAATATTTTATTATATCTTTTCATGTGGCAACACTTAAGAAATGACACTTTGCTACAATGTAAAGTAGTGAGTGTACAGCTTGTATAACGGTGTAAATTTGCTGCCCCCTCAAAATAACTCGACACATAGCCATTAATGTCTAAACCACTGATAACAAAAGTAAGTACACCCCTGTGAAAGTTTCCAAATTGGGCCCAATTGGCTATTTTCCCCTCCCTGGTTTCATGTCACTCGTTTAGTGTTACAGGGTCTCAGGTGTGAATGGGGAACAGGTGTATTAAATTTGATGTTATCACTCTCTCTCTCATACTGGTCACTGGAAGTTCAACATGGCACCTCATGGCAAAAATCGCTCTGGGATAAAAAAATAAAATAATTGTTGCTCTAAATAAAGATGGCATAAGCCAGTGGTGGGCAACCTCGGCCCTCCAGCTGAGGTCCCATGAGACATTGCAAGACCCTGACAATCACAGGCATTACTCCTAGAGGCAGAGGCATGATGAGATTTGTAGTTTCACCACAGTTGGAGGGCCAAGGTTGCCTACCCCTGGCCTAGGCTAGAAGATTGCCTAGACCCTGAAATGGAGCTGCAGCACAGTGACCAAGACCATACAGTAGTTTAACAGGACAGGTTTCATTCAGAACAGGCTTCGCCATGGTCAACTAAAGAGGTTGAGTGCACGTGCTTAGCGTCATGTACAGAGGTTGCTTTTGGGAAATAGACGTATGAGTGCTGCCAGCATTGTTGCAGAGGTTGAAGGGATGGGGGGGTCAGCCTGTCGGTGCTCAGACCATATGCCGCACATTGCATCACATTGGTCTGCATGGCTGTTGTCTCAGAAGGAAGCCTCTGAAGCAGAGCATGATCCCTTCCCTTCAGAGAATGGGCCGCATGGTAGTATTCCAACATAACGACCCCAAACACCTCCAAGTTGACTACTGCATTTGCTAAAGAAGCTGAGGGTAAAGGTAATGGACTGGTCAAGCATGTCTCCAGACCAAAACCCTATTGAGTACTGTGGGGCATCCTCAAACAAACGGGGGAGGAGTGGAAAAGGACATCCGCCAGCTCCGTGATGTCATCATGGAGGAGTGGAAGAGGATTCCAGTGGCAACCTGTGAAGCTCTGGTGAACTTGATGCCCAAGAGGGTTAAGGCAGTGGAGGAAATTAATGGTGGCCACACAAAATATTGACACTTTAGGCCCAATTTGGACATTTTCACTTAAGGATGTACTCACTTTTGTTGCAAGCAGTTTAGACAAATAATGGCTGTGTTGTTATTTTGAGTGGACAGCTCATATACACTGTTATACAAGCTGTTTATTCTGAGCCGCTGATGGTCTATGCCACTTCTGCCTTGGCAATGGTCACATGGCTGCCATCAGTGTGAAATGATTCCAGGAGAAATGCAAGTGATGTTTATTATGTTTAGAGTAAAGAAATCTTTCCATTGAATCTTTGTGGGTCCAGCGATGAGCGTAGAAGGGACAACAGAGGAGATGATAAACCCCCACTGTGTATAAAATATGCATTAGGAGTGCCGTATTTGTTGGGTTTAACCAGAATGCAGGTGAATATCTCTCCATAGCCAGTACATGTGTTTAAATATAATTTTGTATTAAAAAAAAAAAAAAAAATGCTGACCGAAAACAACCCTAAAGAAATGTCTGTGCCATGTTTCATTATCTTTGGAGAGTTTAAATGAATTTAGCCATGTGGAATAAATGTTTTTTTTTATAATTTGATATTGCTACCACACACATTATCAGGGACATGTATGAGTATCTTTGTGAAGAAGGAAGTCTTATGTTGTCATTCTACAGTATTTCATAAAGTAAAAGACAGTTTATGGAAGGGGAATCCTTAAATTTGGCATGAATAAGTTGCTCAGAGACATCATTCCTATGTAATATCTCCCAATCCCTGACAATCTGTCATAATGATAGTACTCCCTTCTATCTTCCATTTGTTTCTCTCCATTCCTCTCTCTTTCCCTTTTGCTTTTTTTCCCTCTCTGCTAAAACTCATCTAAATGGAAAACACATTGTCTTCATTATGTGCCTGTATTGAATGAACCAAGTTGTCATGGAAACAGCCATCTGAGGCCTGGCTGATTCTAGGCCAGTGAATGGGGTATGAGCAAATGCAGCACCTTCCTAACCAGAAGGGAACAATCGCTATTCATTCAAGCCAGGTTTAAGATCGGAAAATCTTGTTAGCGAGAAAAATGTAGATGAGTATGTCAGCTGCAGAAAATCATCTTGGGCTAAAACATCCCATTTTCCACCTTCATTTTTTTTAGTGGCATGTACTTCTGTTTATGGATACTAGTTATCTATATATTTTTCTTCTTTGATTGTGTTGAGGAGAAACAATAGGAGAATAATTCTGAAATGGCCACTTCTCTATAAATGAGGTTGGCTTGTGGCCATCTCCTCAGCATCTGCGATTTTAATCCCATTAGTGCTCAGCAATGCGTTGCAGATCTGTCCAGTGTAGATGGTGCTCACTCTGAAGGGGTCAAAACAATGAATGAAGAAGGGCTTGTGTTCCATTATCTCATCTTAAAGGATGTATTCACTCTTCGGCCAGGCAGAAACCAACTTCCCATCTCCTATCTGTTTTGTCATTTCCAATAAGCTGTATGCTATAAACAGAATGGAAAAGAAATCAAGGAAAGGTTGAATATGTGATCTGCTTTTTTTACAGAACAAATTTATAGAGGTTTTATCTACAACGCATAAGAAATACGACATAAGTGAATCGTGTTGGTGGTCTCTTGGTATAACATATATTAGTTTTCTTCAGATTACTGTATTTGCTGGCGTATAAGACTACCTTTTACACTTAAAAAACTGGCCAAAAAGTAGGGGTCGTCTTATACGCCGGGCCAGCTGCTGGGATGGCTGCTGGATGTGCGGTAATACTGTATGTAGCTTTGGCTACATACAGTATATACCGATTAGCCAATCCCGGTGAGCGATGTATTCAAATTAATACAGAGTCTGCTCGGATTGGAGTAATAACCTCTGCCAATCCGAGCAGGCTACATACAGTAGCCTGCTCGGATTTGCTTTGAGAGTCAGAGAGGCATGGGCTGATGATGTTACAGCGTCTGCCAATCCAAGCAGGCTTTGTATTCATTAATAGAATACATCACTTGCTGTGATTGGCTCCAGCTCCAGCAAGAAGGAAGAAGAATATGGCTCCAGAAGGAAGAAATATGAAGTGTCGGAAGCCTCGGAAGGGGGGTCGTCTTATACGGTGAGTACAGGCAAAAAAACTTAAACTGTAAAATTAGGGGGTCGTCTTTTACGCCTGGTCGCCTTATACACCGGCAAATACGGTAGTTTTAAGAAGTGAGAAAAATAATTCTAGCCATAGTTACCTGCATGCATTGTACGATTGGTAAAAAACACCTTTGTATGGTATTTTAAATAGATAATTGCTGCAAATAATAATTTCAGAATTTTGCAGGCAGCAAGTACTGACATGTACGCATGTAGTAGTAACACAACGTCTTCTGTTCCCTGGAGCAAATAAACTTTGCCCACGCATTTTGACAATTTTAACATCTTTTGGAAAATTTACCGACTCATCCCTGCATATCCAACTTTCTGCTTGTGACTGTGGCCAGCTTTTTCTTTGGTTCACCAACTTTATTCTAAATTTTACTGGCAAAGCACTTCCATCTTTTTGTCTACAGATGTTTGTTGCCTCTTTCACATATGAGATAAGTTGACTGGATCAGTTGATGCTCTGATGTGTTTTGGTGTAGATGTTCACGTAGGTTAGAAAGCTTGTCCTAAACGATGTTGTCCCTTCCTGAGATGAGTGGTGCTTCCCCTCACCAAGCCCTTGCCCTAAACACCCATGTTTTTAGATATGTGTGTAGTGCATCCTCAAAACAAAAGGAGGTATAAGGTAATGAAAAAAAAAAAATATATATATATGTGTATGTATATATATATATCCCCTCCAGTGAGAAACCCCAATTAGGATGAGAATGTCACCGGATATTATGAATGTATCATTATCCAGTTTTGGATACATTTGACTAGGCCCACTGGTGGAGCTGTGAGCAATTAGCAGTGGGTTGAGGAAGAAGATTCAACTTTGTAAGATGACAAAAGAAGACTGGAGTATAGAGTATAGGCTTCTCCTTGGAGGTGCAAGAATGAGAGAATAGAAACTTGTTGGAGGGGTATTCTGGCTTTATACAAATAATTTGTAAGTAGGTGTATGCGTAATGCCAAAGTAGGCGATAGTAGAAGAGTAGATGCCCAGTGAAAGAGGAATTGCGGCTGCAGAGATGATTGGTTAATTGGAGTTAAAGAATTTTTCAAGATTTCGATTTCAAGTGATTGACATGGAGTCCCAAGAGACGTGCAAATCTTGAAGTAAAGTTAGTTGAGAAGGGATGTATGTTGGGCAGTTTTGTAGAGCAGGCTGCCATCCACAAACACAAACCGTATTCTGCATTTTGAAAAATACAGTATCTCACAAAAGTGAGTACACCTCACGTTTTTGTAAATATTTTATTACATCTTTTCATGTGACAACACAGAAGATATTACACTTGTCACAGGTTGTCAGGTAAATCTGTGGGTGCTGTCACAGATGGGACATACATTTCTGCCTTGTTTAGACAATACACCAATTGTTATTAGGCATCGGCTGCAAAACTAGCCAGAAAAGGTCTAAGGCCGTTGAAAAACTTCAGCTGTTCAGAATGAGGCAATTAAGGCCTCTATAAGTAATCCAGAGGATTACCACTGATTTGCTGCATCCTGAGGCTTTCTGAGTGAGAGAGCAGTAGCTGAAAGTCTTCTGAGGAGGTGAGGAGGAAATTTTATTTTTCTGTGTGATAAAAATCAAAAGACTATTGTTTTTCTGCTGTATGACCAGCAGTGTCTGCCCAGCACTAGGCTGTGCCAGACTTCATTAGATAGGTTCCTGTGTGGTGAAGATAGACGCCCCAAGTGGCCAGGGTTTATTTTATGTTTGATTTTGTTTATGCTGTTTGGATGCTTGCACTTGTTTCCAGCAAGATGGAAGAATAAACCAAAATCTTTGTTTTCAACCGTCTTCTAATGCCTGTCTGTATAAATTCAGTGTATAGTGAACCCATCCAAGGGGTCACACACCCCGCTACCGAGCTAACCCCTTACACACTTTACTACAATGTTAAGTAGTGAGTGTACAGCTTGTATAACAGTGTAAATTTTCTGTCCCCTCAAAATAACAACACACAGCCATTAATGTCTAAACTGCTGGCAACAAAAGTCAGTGCATCCCTAAGTGAAAATGTCCAAATTGGGCCCTATTAGCCATTTTTTCCCTCCCTGGTGTTATGCGACTCAACAGTGTTACACAGGTGTGAATGGGGAGCAGGTGTGTTAAATGTGGTATTGCTCTCACTTTCTCATACTGGTCACTGAAAGTTCATCATGGCAAACAACTCAAATCAAATCATTTTTGCTCTACATACATCTGTATGTAGAGCAAAAATGATTTGATTTGAGTTGTTTGCCATGATGAACTTTCATCTGGCCTAGGCAATAAGAATATTGCCAAGACCCTGAAACAGAGTTGCAGCACGGTGGCCAAGACCATAAAGCTGTTTAACAGGACAGGTTCCACTCAGAACAGGCCTTGACAAGGTCAACCAAAGAGGTTGAGTGCACGTGCTCAGCATCATATCCAGAGGTTGTGTTTGGGAAATAGACGTATGAGTGCTGCCAGCTATACTGCAGATTGTAGGGGTGGGGGGGTCAGTCTGTCAGTGTTCAGACCATACACAACACACTGCATTAATTTGGTCTGCATTGCTGTCGTCGCAGAAGGAAGCCTCTTCTAAAGAGAATGCACAAGAAAGCCCACAAACTGTTTGCTGAAGACAGGCAGACTAAGGACATGGATTACTGGAACTATGTCCTGTCTGATGAAACCAAGATCATCTGAACCAAATAAGTTTTTGTCAAGCGTGTGTGGCAGCAACCAGATGAAGAGTACAAAGACAAGTGTATATTGCCTACAGTCAAGCATGGTGGTGGGAGTGTCATGACTGGGGCTGTATGAGTGCTGCAGGCACTGGGGAGTTACAGTTCATTGAGGGAACCATGAATTCCAACATGTACTGTGACATACTGAAGCAGAGCATTATACCCCTCCCTTTAGAGACTGGGCCACACGGCAGTATTCCAACATAACGACTCCAAACACACCTTCAAGATGACCACTGCCTTTCTAAGGAAGCTAAGGGTAAAAGTGATGGACTGGCCAAGCATGTCTCCAGACCTAAACCCTATTGAGCATCTGTGGGGCATCCTCAAACAGAAGGTTTAGGAAAGCTGTCCCCCCTGCAGTCTATCATGAATGCAGCTGCCAGACTGTTCTACCTTACCAACTGATCATTATCTGCCAGCCCTCTCTGCCAATCCCTCCACTGACTTTTGATTGCCCAGCAAATTAAATTCAAAATACTAACAAAGCCATGAACAACTCTGCCCCGAGCTACACCACCAATCTTGTTTCCGACTATCACCCAAACCGTCTTCTCTGCTCCTCCCAAGACCTCCTGCTCTCTAGCTTTCTTGTCTCCTCCTCCCATGCTCATCTCCAGGACTTCAGCAGAACCTCTCCCATCCTCTGAAACTCTCTTCCCCCATGTGTCTGGCTATCGCCTACTCTGGTCACCTTTAGGCGATTGCTCAAAACTCTTCTCTTAATCAAAGCCTGTCCCACCTCCACTTAACAACTGAATTTTTAACACTTCCCTCACATCCACTTGCCCCACTCATTTAGATTGTAAGCCCTTATTTGCAGGACCCTCTTGTACTTTATTGTATTGTAACTGTACTGTCTCTCTTTATATTGTAAAGCGCTGCACAAATTATTGGCCTTATTTAAATCCTGTGTAGCGCTACCCCCTCAGGATCCGCTGGTTGTTGTTGGGATCGGCATATTAAGTTGTATTTGATGAGTAGAGTAGTGAGCGAATGTCCAGTCAATGAATAAAGGTTTTCAAATGCTTTATTTCCAGGCCCAACACGGCCAACATCAACATCAAATAGGGAGAAAAGGTTGATGAAGCAAGAGAGAACTTTGCAGTATCAGGCCTGAATATGAACCGAGCAATCCTGCTCTCAGTAGTATCAATTGCAGTTTGTCGCCACTCTAGCCAGAGTGGGTGAAGTGCCCCCGGACAGACTCCTGCAACGAGCCTGGCAGCCGAAGTGTCACTTTAGATTGCTGGGAGGAACAGGCCTCTGCCACAGACCTGGCTGTAGGGCCTCTGCCACAGGCCTATTACTTGAATGAGCTAAATGGACGAATTGAGCGAATCCTCCCAGTAGATTTAAGCATAGGTCCCTGGATGACAGCAGAAATGTACCTGTCAGCATTCCGGTCACCAGATCCCTGATGGTTCGTTCAAGCCCTGTTGGACAACCTGCCTCCGGGTTCTCCTCAAGCCGACCCCCCAATCGAGCGGCATCCAGCCTGGGATCTTTTCAATAGAACTGGGGACCCAGTAAGTCACTGGGGCCCCTCTCAGGAACATGGAACTCCGTGTAGAATGCGACCCCTGCCTGGTAGGCCATCGCCGGGGTTCGTTGGATGCGCACACCCTAAAGGTGGATGCCGCACCTGGAACCCGCGAAGAACACTAGGAAAATGGCGTCTGCCACAGATATACTCTCCCCCAGCATGCTCCGAGAGGGAAAACTCCTCTAATTGGCTGCTGAGGAAAAGTGGCTCTGCCAGAACCCCTCTAGCGCCACCTGTCGCCCAGGGGTGGTAACGACACCCCTGGAGCGCAGACTGACCTACAGGACAGTTCAGGAATGACAGCAGCCCAAATTTAACAAATTGCGAATGGGAGCAAAATAACTCTCCCATTCCCCACTAACTTTAGCGTAGTGCCCATACTGAAAGGAAGGGGGCGCTACACCTGTATAATACTGAAACAGAATTTTTTCATGGAAATCTCACTGACAACCTGAAATGTAGTAGTACTTATGTTATTACAGAATTCAGTGTCCTTGCTCACAAAATTCACATACAGTAACAATACTAGCGAGTGTGAAATCACATTCACAAACTTCTGCTCATTTTTAGTAGGACAACATTATTCCATCTTTGTCCTGCACTTTTCTCAGTTCAGACAGTAGGAAGGAAGTACATCCTTACCAAGTACTCCTACTGCAGTTTCAGCTTCTGCATGATAATCAGGGCCGGATTAACAATGGGGCTGATGGAGCTGCAGCTCCAGGCCCCTTTCTCAAGATAGGCCCATTTGCCAAAAAAAAAATATTTTTTATTTTTTTTTTACGATTTTTTTTTTTTTTAAGATCGAATTTGGGGGGTTGTAGCTCGATGACCAGAGGTCACAGAAACCCCACATTTGAGGGGTAGGCAGTTGAAGACCTACCCCACAACTGGTCAACATATGGGATGGCTATCATTAATGGTTCCGGAGATACGGGCATGCTTGCACAGCCTGTCAGAAGCTACATTCAGAGCGGCCAGTATAAATACAAGCTGACACACTGCAGCAGACTGATAGGATCACAGGGCTTATAATAATTATTTGTATATTACTCATGGTAATTAACCCCTTGCCACCCAGGCCAATTCTGACACTTCTCTACTACATGTAAAAATCATCATTTGTTTTTTGCTAGAAAATTACTCTATGGTGGTCTTTGCACTTTTTATGTTGCACTGTATAAAGCTGCACGATTCTGGCTAAAATGAGAATTGCAATTTTTTTGCTTAGAAGATAGATCACGATTCTCTCACGATTGTTGCGGCGTAACATCATCTTTCACATTAAAACAAAACAAAAAAAAAAAAAAATGGGCTAACTTCACTGTTTTGTTTTTATGGTTTTTATTATTCATTGAAGTGGGAAAATGCAGTGTGATATAAAATATTGCAGCAATAGCCATTGTATTCCATAGAGTCTCTGCTAAAATATATATAATGTTTGGCGGTTCCAAGTAATTTTCTAGCAAATAATATTGCTTTTTAACTTAAGAAACAAGTTTTGGACTTTAAGTGGTTAAATTTAGTTACAATGTTAGTTAGTTACAATGTTTCATTTTGTTTACAAACTTCGCAGACTGCCCAGATTTGTTCTTTACACACAGAAGTGTATCCCTTTGATCTAAGAAGGAAGTGTCAGTTACAATGTTTCCTGTTAAAAACTTGGCAGACTGCCCAGATATTTTCTTTTGACAGCTGAAAGTCTCTCCACTTGTTATATGAAAGAATCAGCAAACTCTGCATTGAAGATCGTCAGGGGGGTTGAATCGAGATCACGATTTTTTTAACGATTAATTGTGCAGCTCTAGCACGGTATTTGCGCAGCAATTCTTCAAACATGTTTTTTTGAAAAAAATGTTTCATTCATTAAAAAAACAGTTAGTTAGTTAAGTTAGCACAATTTTTTTTGGTATCCTAAGCGATGCTTTACATTTTTACATTTTTTTAGGTTACATGTTTAGAGTTACAGAGGAGGTCTAGTACTAGAATTATTGTTCTCGCTCTAACGATCGTGGCGTATGTAACCTGTGTGTATCTGACTCTGATACTAGCCAGTGCCTACCCAGCCACTGACTAGTATCTCTCCCCAGCCTGTCCCCACACACCCTCTCACCTGCTGACCTGTGGATGGGGGAATCACTCCTGCAGTGTTATTGTGTTCTGCCAGTGCGTACAATGATCAGTGTTGCTAACTTTAGCTGGCAGCACTGATTGTTTTAAGAAAAAAAAAACAGGCTGGTTGTACTCAAGTTGATTAATAGATTGACTTGTGTAAAACCAGCTAGCCCATACATAGATTGACTATGGCTGGTCTCTGCATAATTGGCGTAATTTCAATCCATGTATGACCCGCTTAACCACTACTCAGTCCCTAAATATCCTTCCACTCCTGTACATAGTGCTCACTGTCATACTCTCCACACTCCTCTCCTGTACATAGTGCCCACTGTCATACCCTCCACACTCCTCTCCTATACATAGCGCCCACTGTCATACCCTTCACACTCCTCTCCTGTACATAGTGCCTGCTGTCATACACTTCTCTCCTGTACTTAGTGCCCACTGTCGCACCCTCCACACTCCTCTCCTGTACATACTGCTCACTGTCATACCCTCCACACTCCTCTCCTATACATAGTGCCCACGGTCATACCCTCCACACTCCTCTCCTATACATAGTGTTCACGGTCATACCCTCCACACTCCTCTCCTATACATAGAGCCCACTATCATACCGTCTACATTCCTCTCCTGTACATACTGCCCACTGTCATACCCTCCACACTTCTGTACATACTGCCCCATCATACCCTCCACACTTCTCTCTGGTACGTACTACCCTCTGTCATACCCCCTCACTCTTCCTGTACATACTGCCCATTGTCATACCCTTCACACTCCTCTCCTGTACATAGTGCTTTTTTCCGTACCCTTTGTACTCCTCTCCTGTACATAGTGCCCACTGTTAGACCCTCCACATTCCTCTCCCTCACCTGCACATACTTCCCACTTATATACCGTCCATACTCCTCCCCTATGTTGCTTACCCACAAAAACAGTTCTTTAAAATTATACTGAATATCCTCAATGTTACCAGCTCTAGAATGGACACACTTTTGTTAGTTCAACTAAAGGAAATATCAGTTCTCATATTTGTTCTGCCCCATTATTAGTACTCATTTAATTTTGTGATTACTACTATGATGTATAGAGGAACATCGGGGATCTCAGCTACTCAAAATATAGCACTTATATAAAAAAGTGGCCCTGAAAATATTTTTTAAATGTTGGCAACTGTGCACTTAGGCACTGCCCAAGGGCCACCATCCACCGGGTCAGTAGGGGGCCCCATGAGAGGCTCCTGGGATCCTGTGATAATAAAGCGGTAGTAAACTTTCCTGACATTACTACTTTTTAGAGGCCCTGGGGTAGGTTATGCCACAATGTACAAGTATGCACAGCATATTAGCACATTAGTGTACACTTACATTTTCAGACTGAGCCCTCCAGTGCTGAGATGAATCAGGCGGGGCCCGGACACTTCCATCTTCACCCGGTCTTCCTTCTGGGTTCTGTGCCTTTGGTCACTTGCCTTGGCTGGGCTGCGTTCATGTCATTCCCACGCATTTATTTATTATTTATTACACCCCATTCACACCTCCGCGACAAAACGCCCGACGCCGGCCGCTCGTGCCGCTGGAGGGGAGAATTCCCATTGCTGTCTATGAGATGGTTCACATCTCATAGACGCCGTACACCTGCGGCATGAAAAAAAGTCCCGGACCCTTTTTTTCAGGCAGCATTGGCGTTCGGCCATACAAAGCAATAGGAAGGATTTGTAAAAAAAAAGTTACACTATTCGCGGCAAAATACGCCGCGTACGCGGCGTTACTTGTCGCGGAGTTGTGAATGCAGCCTAAAAGGCCCCACCAAAATCCTCAGCACCAGGCCCATGGTGTTCTTAATCTGGCCCTGATGATAATGTATATTGAATGGCAAGATCGGCCTGTGGGTGAACAGATGAAGCCTGTGTTTAAACTGCCATTTCTTTTAGTCTTTTTTCTTCGTCTATTTATTGACCTAAGAGCAGAGGTGAAGCAGATACTCGCAGTTGCGATACGATCTCTGTGGTGTAACTGAACATTTACAGAATATGTGTGCACAATCTCTTCAGAGAGACCGAGGACAGGCACACATTTGCTAATTCAGTCAAGAAGAGTGACAGCATCACCTTCCGAATTGGCTGCTGATGTCTGCTTCACACTCCTCATATCCCTAATGGACAAATCACATGAACTCTTAACATTGATTTTCCAGGAACTCTACTCTTCTTTCTGTTATACATTGAGTAGTGGATGGTAAGCAAGCCTCTGACCCTCATGTGGACACAGACGTGGTCATGGTAAATTTATGCTAAATACACACAGGTACTTTTTCAATTGTGATTTGCAAACACTAGTCTGAAGAGCATCATATTCAGCAGTCTTTTAAAGTGTCAAACAGTTTCCTTAAAGACCTGTAAGCATCCTTCAACTCCAGTCGGGGAGTGTTGAATAGAGATCCTTATGGGGAATGTTGGTTGGCATGTAACAAACTCCTAGCAGATGAAATATAAATGTTTGATAAATTCCTACTGAAGGATGATTATTGCATTACCAATGTGATGCTTGCTGTGCAGACGAGGGTGTTCAAGTCAAGTTTAGAAAACTTCCATGTATGCTCACATTAAATGGCGTCTTTTATTCTACCATTATACTTGTACAGTGCTTAAGATGGCCATATACGGCTTGAAATTCAGTTGATTTCTGCTGTTTTTGACAGCTCAAGCAGTGTATGGCCCTACCACCTCCCATATGTTCAACAAAAATCCTGCCTGTCAGACAAAATTGTCACCCAAACAGCACCTGCATCCAATCAGATGTGGGTACTGTTTGAATATATAGAAAGTTGGTGGTGCAGGCTCTCCGAAAATAGCCTGGCAGGGAGGATTTGTTTTTTCTTTACAAGTAAATTATCGAAGTCTTTAGCAAATAGCTAAATAGATGATATGCATAAATGGGGATGTTTTCCCTAAGGATTTGTATTTCAGTCCATCTAGTTAGGCTTCATGTACACTGCAGCTGGTAAACGGACATTTTAGGAGCAGTTGGGCGTTTTTTTTTCAGCTGCCCCTGTACTCTCCTCTGATCTTATCAGTACATGTGTACAGGGTCGTTTTTTATAGTTGTTTCTAGGCAGTTGAGTTTAGAAGAATTTTTTGGAAAACAAAAAAAAGTGTAGACAGATGTTCAGAGGTATTTGAAATGCCAAATTCCTATAACGGCTTGTAAATGCGGTAACTCGCGTTTTAGCCGTGTTTTTGTTTACAGGCGTTTTTTTAGAATAAAAAACGCTCCTAAATGCAAACATGGCTAAACGTGGCATGACAAACGTTTTTAAACTACCTGTCAAGTTAAAGGGGGCGGGAGTGCGGGCTTCAGTAGGAGTGGGACTTCCTGTCCCACTTCCTCCTTCTGCCCAGGGACCGCTTAGCGACTCGTCATATCGCCTTAGGCAGTCCCTCCCTGTAGGCGCCATTTTTCAGGTCCCAGGTCATCGCCTGTCCACTCAGAGAGCACAGCGCTGCTTGTGAATGCGCAATCAGTGCCCGGCCGTGAAGCCGAAAGCTGTCACGGCCGGGTGCCCACAGTTAGAGTGGCGGCGCCGGCGGAGAGGGGGGGGAGAGGAGCAAAGCTCCGGGCGGCCGAGTCGCTGGACAGTGGAACGAGCGTCTGTTGATTAAAAGCCAGCAGCTACACTTTTTTTTTAGCTGTGGACTTAAAATAAACATAAAAAAGGCTGGAACTCCCTTTTAAATAGTTCAGGAAAGGTTTTAAAATGTCTCGGGAACAATAAGCCTAATGAGTGTCACACAGTTCTGGTACACAGCAGAGCCCTGTCTGTCAGGACAGAAGTCCTGATTTTTTTTTTCCTGCTTCAGCTGAATAAAAGACATACAGGTTTTGTCCTCTCCCCAGTCTGTGGCTGGATAGTGTGGATGGAAGCCGCAAAGTGATGAGCTCATCTCTGACACTCCTCTCTCCTCCTATGTCCCTTGTTGGCCAATGAGAATTGCAGTACAAAGGACTGGCTCCCAGTGCTGATTTGCCCTCTTTGCACCTGAGCTCTGCTGTACAGGGGATTACATAGTTGGTAGGGTTGAATAAAGACAACAGTCCATCCTTTGTTGGTGTATGCATGTAGGAAATAATTTCCCATATTCCCGTTTATGGTGTTCGCTAAGATGCACGTCCAAGAGTCTTTAAAAACTATCAATACTTCATGCTGAAACCACCGATTTGTGGAAGAGAGTTCCATATCCTTACTGCCCTGACGGTGAAAAACACAAAACAAATGCAGAGTAGTGCTTTGGCAGAAAAAATGCCGACACGCTTAAATGTGCCTAAACAGTAGGCGCATTTAGCATTTCAGCATTCATTCATTTCAATTACTAGAATAAATGAATATTCTGACCATTGGATTGAATGAACTCGCAAATGCTTGACGCACCTAAACACATTTGCAGAACATGGCTTTAGGCACGTTTTTCTTTTCCTGCCAGGAGAAAAGGTGTTCAGAAGAGCTGGGCAAATGCTCGGTGTACATGAGGCCCTTGTGAGAATTTGGAGTAACTGTAAATCACTTATTAGGCACCTAATATTAAGGGAAACCTGCAAGCTGCCATTGTTAACGTCTCCTGAAAATGCTTATTTCCTGGCAGCCATGCAGACCCTTTTGTGTTATTGACCCCCAAGTATGCAGGTCAGGAGTCCTGACTTATAAAGTGGTGTTTCTTCTCTTTTTGCGGCCAGAGCGGATATTGATCTTGTAAAATCTATGAAGTTGTGCAGATGCCAGACAGCTGGTCTTGGGGAAACGCAAGTCAGATTAGAAAATTTACTCCAATTTGTTTTTCCCCACAAGATAAGTGGCGCTAACAGCATCTGCCTGCACCATACTCCACCTCCTTTCTACAGCTCCACCAGCTTTTAACCTGAACACTCTGTATGAGGTGGTGAGTGACAGAAACCAGCTAATATAGGAACGGAATGCTCAAAGTGTATGTAGAGCTAAAACTATTTTTTTTTTTTTTTTTTTTTGATTAGATTAAGGAAGGGTTAATCCATTGTTAGTGTATTTTTTGCTGCCTGTGTCCTTTTAGATCGTCTTTCTATATAAGTGAGAGGATATTTCTCCACAGTGATCCTGATATAGAATCTTTACCCTCTTCTTTTTTTTTTTCAAGGCAAAGTGACCTTGTGTCCTGATAGCCAACCTACCCAACAGGGTATAAGTGGTTAGCACTTCCGCCTAGGAGCACTAGGGTTGTCGGTTTGTAACTCGACCACAGCACTACCGGCCTGGAGTTTGCCTGCTTGGGTTTCCTTCAGCTACTCCGGTTTCCTTCCACTGCTGGTAGGTTAATTGGCTCCTGTCTAAATTGGCCCTGGTATGTGTATGTATGAATGTGAGTTAGGGACCTTAGATTGTAAGCTCATTGAGGGCAAGGACTGATGTGATTGTACAATTAGTGGCATATCTATGGTATGGCAGCCATGGCAAGTGCCATGGGGGGGCGCCCATGGCACTCCTGCAGCCACCTCTCGGCTCTCACGGCCGCCCCTCCCCACCCGTTCAGGGCAAATAAGTCCTGCCAGAGATCTTGTGAACTGATGACACCTGTGCTTGACAGTCATCAGTTACTATTGTTCCCAGTCATCTCTGTGAACTACAGTACACCCTCCCTCTGTGTTATGGAAAAAGAGGATAGGGGTATGCTGTGGTCCTAACAGACTTATCAGGTGACAGTACTGCTCTTTTAAAGATTTGTACAGGAGACACAACTGCTTCATATGTCATGGGTCAGATATTTTTATTTCAAGTCATCTAATTTATAATTTGCATCATCATGTCCCATAAACAGGAAATGTTTTGCAGGTAAGCTCACACGTGTACAGATTGGGTAATTGGTTTGATTTAGCTGCCTGTGTAAATATCTCTAAGACCCCTTTCACACTGAGGCGCTTTACAGGCGCTATAACGCTAAAAATAGCGCCTGAAAAGCACCCTGAAACAGCCGCTGCTATGTCTCCAGTGTGAAAGCTCCGAGGGCTTTCACACTGGAGCGTTGCGCTAGCAGGACTGTAAAAAAAGTCCTGCTACCAGCATCTTTGGACCGGTGAAGGAGCGGTGTGTATACTGCTCCTCCACCACTCCTGCCCATTGAAATCAATGGGCACTGCAGCTATACCGCCAGCAAAGCGCTTTGCAATGGTTTTAACCCTTTCTTGGCTGCTAGCGGGGGGGGGGGGGAAGTGCCCCGCTAGCAGCTGAATAGCGCTGCAAAATTTACGGTAAAGCGCAGCTAAAAATAGCGATGATTTACCGCCAACGCACCCACCGCCCCAGTGTGAAAGGGGCCTAAATCATCAACTGTTGGGGTGGGTCCTTAGCTCAGGCTAGGAAACCTGATGTCCACAGCCATCCTGCAACTCGGTTTTAGTCCACAAATGCTACCATAGTGAAGATGTGAAACATACACGCTACAGACTTATGAAGCTAGAGTATTCAGGTCTTTCAGCTTTTATTACCTATGTCTTTGTCTGCTGTAGTTTACTCTTTTTCTTTGTTTAAGACCTAACCTAGATCATATAGGGCTAGATTTGTTAGCTGGTTTATATAATAAAGATGGGCTAAGGTGGTTAGGGAGGATTGTGCATGGTATATGCCATATAACCATATATCAATATGACATTTGGGGAGTTGCAATGAAGGTGCCCTTGCAGCAGTGCAAGGGGAGATGATCAAGCCAACGGCTAATTATAGGAACTCAGAAAAAAAAACATTATCTTGGGAGGCTCTAGCAGGAGATGGAATATGTCAGATTGTAATTAATTCTGCTCCCTGGTTTCACGTTGTCTGTGTGTGAATACAGGGTGCTACCAGGGAGAATACATAATTAGCAGACAGATACTACTTGCAGTAGAGACTTCACATCTGGAACAACTCTACTCTTCTGACAAAGTCATTGAAAGTGTCATTAAAGATATTTATATGCTCGCCCATCCATTCGTCTCTTCCAGTCTTCTTTTTTTTTTAATACTATTACAACATGAAGCTTGAAAGAGGTGCATATTTTATGTGAGCTTTTGGCAAACAATATTAAAAAATATAAAATCAAGGTGCATGTTGGCCAAATCAATCCATTCAACATAAAAACATTTTATGACTAAAGCCATGTTTTGTTGTGATTTTGACACTATTAGAGCATTGGTCCTTGGTTATATTGGCAAAGTAAATGGGCACTTCTTAAAATATGAGAACTTTCTGTTAAAGAAAATAAAGTGTATCTGTTTCTTAGTAGTTTAATGGTGGCTTTTAGCTGTTGTTGGTCTATGGCTATGCCATAGTATGCATAAATATTACAGTGGCTAAGTGAGCAACACAGTGGTTAAGTGGTTAGCACTTTCATCTAGCAGCACTAGGGTTATTGGTTCAAATCCCAACCACGGCACTACCTGCCTGGAGTTTGCATGTTCTTCCAGTGCCTGCGTGGGTTTCCTCCCACACTCCAAAGACATGCTGGTAGGTTTATTGGTGTCTGTCTAAATTTGGCCCTATTATGTGTATGTATGAATAAGTTAAGGGGTTGTAAGCTACTTAAAGTGGATGTCCCCTGAAAAAAAAAATATTAAAAACCAGCAGCTACAAATACTGCAGCTGATTACTTTTAATATTGGGACACTTACCTGCCCTGGAGTCCAGCTCTGTCCGCAGCAGAGGACGAGCGATCGCTCGTCACTCTGCTGCCCCCACCGCCATCCTCGGTGAGGGAACCAGAGTGAACCGCTGTGTTCTGGGAGCTGTGTGTTTCCCAGAACACAACAGGGGGGGATGGGATTTGATGTGACCGCAGACTGTGTGGCCGGAAGTGGGTGCAAATACCTGTCTTTAGACAGGTATCTGCACCCCCTCCCCCTGAAAGGTGTCAAATGTGTCACCAGAGGGGGGGAGGGTTCCGATGAGCGGGAGTAGAGGTGGAGGGTGGAGCGCCGATTTAAGGGCAGGGACTGATGTGTAAATAAATAAAGCCCTGTGTAAATTGATGGTGCTATAAAATTACCTATAATAAATTTGTAATATAATATACATACATATTTATAGTAAGTCTTACTTCAAAGTCCTGTATACAACAGGTATCTTGCTGGGTGTTAGCAGGCATCCTGCATAGGTCCCCTTCGCAGGAAACTCACTGCGTTAATTGGTAAAAATATTACTTGTTGCTTTGCTTTCATCTCTGAGTACTTCTTCATACACTTGAGAGTAAACCAATGAATTACAACATGATTACACGATAGCACCTAATTAATTAACTCTGTAATTAATGTACAACTGCCACTTCATCTAAAGCACTGCTTGTAAAAAATAAATAAAATCCGCAGCTATTGTAAATTGGGAACTGCTTGGGATGTTCTGAGAACTCCAGAAAGATCTGATTTAGGTAATTGGCACTGGGTTAGTAGAGCGGAGTGTGTATGTGTTGTAGAATGTTTATGTAGGCTTTTCATCTAGTACCCCAGTCTTATATTTATCTTTGTGCCCCATTCACATGTTTCACTAGTTAAGCACAGCAGTTTATTTGGTTTCTGTTTTCACATTTCACCCTGGCTACACTCCATTTTGATTTCCATTTAACTCTGTCCTGGCTGCATTCTTTAAAACATGCTCACCCCCTCCTGTTTCTATTCACGTTCTTGTCTTCTATCCGCTAGCTGTCACTCCCTCCCTTTATCCCATTCTTTCATTGAGCAGTGAATCGCAGTTCCTCTAACCACACCGCAGGTCTTAGCTGTGGTCTGAAACGGGGGTCATCACTTCCACATGTTTTATTGTGCTGGAAATTGAGGTCTGAGAAGCATTCCCTTGCAACGCTCACTTGTGTCAGAGATATGGCTCTGCAAGGGGAAACTTTGAGGCATAAATTGAAATGGGAGGGGGACCTGCGTGACTTGCATATTTGCAGTCCTCTTTATTACTTCCCAGCGGGGTGCTCTACAACCAGGAGACTGATGTGTCGCACACAAGGGACCAGGTAACAGTAGACTCGAGGGAAACCTACGTGGTGCTTGATTCCCAACACACATCATCCTCTAGGGTTTAAAACAATCCCATGGCATGTCACTAGTGTCTGAAATCCTCCTTTGCTGGAAAAGGGTTAACTTGCATATTAGGAGACAGTGAAAGAACTAAAGTCCCCCCAGTGGAGCTTGAAATTTGTGTGGTCAGGCCAGTAGTTAGAACAACTGTATGTAATCTGCAAGCTTTTAGGTATGGATCATTTCTCTGAGGCTCTTACTGCTGCGGGAGGATTAGCATTTGCCTGCAAGCTATTATTAATAAACTGATGCAATAAAAGTTTGCTGTGGGACTGTCGGGGTTTCTACTTGTTCATCTGCCTGCATCAGGGGGGAGTAGAATGGGGAGAAGGCCTGGCACGGATGGAAAGAGACTTGAGGCAGTGCTGTCACAGGCGGCTGGCGCAGGGGAAGATGGCAGCCCCAGCTAAGCATTCCAAAGAGCTACAATATGTCAGTATTACATAGCTCAACATTATTATTTCCTCCACCCAATCCCAAAATGCATTAACCACTGCAATAATGGCCATTTAGCCAAAATGCTACGCTCACTTTGTCTTTTAGTATATACGCAGTGTAATAATAATTTGTATCGACAACCAACCAAATCCAGGCACTCATTCTCCAGCTTTCATTTTCAGCCTCTTGGTATGTCAGCCATACAGTCCGTTCTCATGAAAGACTCATTGATAAATAAGACTGGTGTTTTGTTTTACGTTTGGCAGAAACAGGACATATCAGAAGCAGTCAATTTACAGAAAATCTCTTCCTTAGACTATCAGAAAGTAAAGTGTTAATTTTACAAGGGTGGCAAACTCTGCCATTTTGTTCCCAAACATGCCGCCTGTGTGTTGGCCACAGAGCTCTCTCTGCTTCTCTTTAAACACGGCTACAGATGTGCATGGTGATGAACCAATTTCTGTGCTTCACTGATATTCCTCCCAGAGGAGGCGAGCAGGAGACTCACACAAGCTGTTGTCGCTCCTGTCTGTGATTTTTTGAAAGGTGCAATCCAAAATTAACTCTTTGCCAGGGCACCGATGCACTCTTTGCCATACTGCCAGTCTCACTTCTTATACAGTAGTAAATGCCAGAATAATGGCTCATTTGTAAGCTGTCAGTTAAAGATTGAGACTTGCAATTCCATTTGATGGTACTGCTGCTTTCACTAATATTCTGCCATATGTACTTGCATTTCATAGTGCTATGTTCTGTGTAATACACCTTCCTAGCCAGGATTTGAATGTATAGATCAGTCTTGTACTGTAAGGGAAAAGGACTCTGTCATAACAGGACACTTCCAGACAGATCATTATGCTACACCGCCCAGATCATTGCTTTGTGGTCTTCCAGATTGTATTGTGTATTGTCACCTTTTATACAGCTGCCATGTTTCCTGGAGGACCCTCTTCTGTTCTTTTATTTATGGGGGTCTGCCTGGTTCACAGGTTCTTGTGTTGCGTTTGTCTCTACAGGTGCCATATTGATTATACTACATTCATTCTCAGCCATACAATACGCCGTCCAGCATTTGTGGCTGTGTTCATGTCAATGTTTGATTCATCAGTCTTCTGATTTACTTGTTCCATTGCTCCAGTCACCGCCAGCCTTTTTACCTTCATTTCTGCCTCTCCTCATAACTTGTCCCATTTCTATCCTTGCTCCTGCCTTTACTGTACCGGAATCGACTATTTTCCTGTATTTTGCTTCTGTTACGTCTGTTCACCTCTGTGTGTTTAAGATCAGTTTTTGCTTTAGAGTGGCTGTCAGTGTGTTTGACTGCTGTTCCTAAGCTCTCTGTTTGCAAGCCCTGGAGGTGTGAAAGATGGCAGGGAATGGGGAGATAGTTAATCAATAACCACAAGGTCATACAGACAGTGTCAGCTTTAGTGCTCCCTGTTAGGAAGCAGCAGCAGAGGATTTGTAGGGACTTGTAAAGGCTTAAAGGAACACAGAGCAGACTGTCTGGACAGCACAGCTTGAATTTTCTTTGGTAGAGTATGGAGACATCTACTGGTAAAAGCAGAAAATGTCCACGGGTGAGAACAACGCATAATAATATTATTTTATGCTAAATAGAGATGAGACATATTGTCATACTTTAGACCTTTAAATCTAATATGCTTAGTACAAGCTCCAAGGAGTCCGCCTTAGGGAAGTTTAGATTACCTTGGTAACATAAATGAACTTTCTTGCATCAATCTATCAGAGTCCATCCAGTTCAACCTATGAAGTGTGTGTGTGTGTGTGTGTGTGTGTGTGTGTGTGTGTGTGTGTGTGTGTGTATGATTATGTCATTAGAAAATCATGTACCCCTTTATGTTGTGGTCGTTCAGGTACCCATCTAATAGTTTTTTTTAAACTATCGACGCTCCCTGCTGATACCACTGCTTGTGGCAGAGAATTCCACATCCTTACCGATCTGACCGTAAAGAACCCTCTACGCAGTTTAATGTTATATCGCTTCTCCGCCAGTTTTAGTAAATGGCCACGTGTCTTTTTAAAATTCTCTTTCTGAATAGTTTTTTCCCTATGCTAGGGTCGCCATTACAGTATTTTTGTACATTGATATCCTATCCCCTCTCAAGTGTCCCCTCTCCAGAGAGAAGAGGTTCAATGCTTGTAGTCTTTCCCCATAGCTGAGGTCCTCCATTCCCCTAATAAGCTTTGTTGGCCTTTTCAGGACTCTCTACAGTTCCAGCACATCCTTCTTTAGGACTGGTACCCAGAGCTGGACGGCATACTCAAGATGCAGCTGAACCAGAGTCTTGTAGAGTGGGAGAATTATTTTTTATCTCTGGAGTGAATTCCCTTTTTAATGCATGCTAATCTGTTTGTAGACGGCTGTAGTGCAGGGCAGCCTAGCTGGCTGCAAGAGGAAAAAGGTTAGCAAGTGTATATACTCATCTTTAAGCCGATTTGATATGTTTTTGTGTACATATGTTCAGAGCTGTTTGGCCTCTATAATTGTCTCAGCACCATTTTGGAGAAGCCCGGCGTCCTGATAGGACAGGCAAATCTCGGGAGATTTGGTCCGCCATTTTTGGGTGGATAGCTTATATAGGAAAGCCCAGCCACGTTTAAGACAGAACACGTGTGTGTTAAGACATAAATTGTGAACAAAGCATATCCCTCTATAGTATGTACTTGTGTCCGTGTAATTTCTGTCCGCTGCTTTGTTCCTCTGCTATTGGCATGAATCACTTCTGACAACTTTTCCTGACACCTCCAGCTGATTGACAGCCTTAGCTCTGTTACTGTGTGCTGTGTCCCTTCCCTCCAATCAGCTCTCAGAGCCTTCTCACTGAGCTCTGCAGAGTCAAACTTTTTGACATCTCAGACAAGCTTGATAAATTCTGCACGTTGAATGGATGTAGAGAAGAGAAGACTTCAGATAAACAAATACAACTTATGTAGGAGGATTTGTTTAATCTCTATGCACCAGCTGACGCCAGTCACTTTACGTGTGTGTGTGTGTATGTATGTATGTATGTGTGTATGTATGTATGTATATATATATATATGTGTGTATATATATGTATGTATGTATGTATGTGTGTGTGTGTGTGTGTGTGTGTGTATATATATATATATATATATATATATATATATATACACACACAGCCACTTTAAGTAGAGCATCACACTACATAGCTGTTTAGAAGACCTTAAAATATGAACCCTAACCAATAACTTTTCTTGTTTGCTACCAGTGGTAATTTTACATATGCCAGTGAAAGCATTTTGTTATATCTATTTGATAAGGGAAATAAATATCCTGCCAGAAATGTTGGGAGCTGATAACTTCCTGAGCTTTCTGCCTGTGGTGGATTCTCATTAGTTGGCATTGTACTCGGCTGTCTCTGGAAACTACAGAATACTTCCCCCCTTGGTATGGGGAGATGGTTGTTTTGTAATCCTGTTCTAGGGCAACAACTCTTCCACACAGTATCTCACAGAAGTGAGTACACCCCTCACATTTTTGTGAATATTTTATTATATCTTTTCATGTGACAACACAGAAAAAATGACACTTTGCTACAATGTAAAATAGTGAATGTACAGCTTATATAACAGTGTAAATCTGCTGTCCTTTCAAAATAACTCAACACACAGCCATTAATGTCTAAACCGCTGGCAACAAAAGTGAATACACCCCTAAGTGTAAATGTCCAAATTGGGCCCAAAATGTCAATATTTTGTGTGGCCACCATAATTTTCCAACACTGCCTTAGCCCTCTTGTGCATGGAGTTCACCAGATCTTCACAGGTTGCCACTGGAGTCCTCTTCCACTCCTCCATGAAGACATCACAGAGCTGGTGGATGTTAGAGACCTTGCGCTCCTCCACCTTCTGTTTGAGGATGCCCCACAGATGCTCAATAGGGTTTAGGTCTGGAGACATGCTTGGCCAGTCCATCACCTTTACCCTCAGCTTCTTTAGCAAGGCAGTGGTCGTCTTGGAGGTGTATTTGGGGTCGTTATGTTGAAATACTGCGATGTGGCCCAGTCTCCGAAGGAAGGGGTTCATGCTCCAGACCATGGCACTCCCATCACCATGCTTGACTGTAGGCAAGACACACTTTTCTTTTGTACTTCTCACCTGGTTGTTATCACATACGCTTGACACCATCTGAACCAAATAAGTTTATCTTGGTCTCATCAGACCACAGGACATGATTCCAGTAATTCATGTCCTTAGTCTGCTTGTCTTCAGCAAACTGTTTGCAGGCTTTCTTGTGCACCATCTTTAGAAGAAGCTTCCTTTTGGGATGACAGCCATGCAGACCAATTTGATGCAGTGTGCAGCGTACGGTCTGAGCACTGACAAGCTGCCCCCCACCCCTTCATCCTCTGCAGGAAATTCTGGCAGCACTCATACGTCCATTTCCCAAAGACAACCTCTGGCTATGACGCTGAGCATGTGCACGAGGCCTGTGACGAGGCCTGTTCTGAGTGGAACCTGTCCTGTTAAACCGCTGTATGGTCTTGGCCACCGTGCTGCAGCTCAGTTTCAGGGTCGTTTTCATGTTGAACTTAACTTCCAGTGACCAGTATGAGAGAGTGAGAGCGATAACGCCAAATTTAACACACCTGCTCCCCATTCACACCTGAGACCCTGTAACACTAACGAGTCGTTGGGGAGGAAAAATGTCTAATTTGGTCCAATTTGGACATTTTTACTTGGGGGGGGGGGGGGTGTACTCACTCTTGTTGCCAGCGGTTTAGACATTAATGGCTGTGTGTTGAGTTAGTTTGAGGGGACAGCAAACTTGCTCTGATACAAGCTGTACACTCACTACGTTACATTGTAGCAAAGTGTAATTTATTTTGTCACATTAAAAGATATAATAAAATATTTACAAAAATGTGAGGGGTGTACTCATTTTTGTGAGATACTGAAAATACAGAATGGTGAGTGAGCATTGTCACCTAGGACATTAAATGTGCTAGTGGCAGGATCACCAGCTAAAGTTAAAGTGATTGTAAAACAACCCACTCCATTTCAAATAGAAATTAAAGGCAAAACATTTGTGTGTATATGTGTGTGTATATATAATATAAATAAATGATCACATTCTTTCTGTTCTCAGTTGCAAAAGAGCAGGGGGAGAAGCAACAGTACCATGAGCTTACCAGTGAATGATTACCTGGTGGTGGTGTGTCCAGGACGGATCATTGGAGGAGAGCAGGCCGAGTTCCCAGCATAGCTAGAGAACTGACCACGTTGTGCTCTCCTGCTTAATGTGGTCAGTTTTAATAGTAAAGCAGAGTGACTGGTAGGGTCACCAGGGATTTCACATAAAGGAAGCGATACAAGGAGAACGGGATACTTTTTTATATACACAAGTACATGGTACAGCAGGCACTTGTCAGGAATATGAAGTGTTGGGGTAACACATGTTTTAAGGTAGTAAATTGAGAAGATAAAAGGAATGCAGCCGCCATATCTTATGATTGTTGGGCTGCAATATGTCCTATTTTTGTTCTTAGGTTTAGGTACACTTTAAGAAGCTTGCACAATCAGGTGGTGACGTGTGTGATGTGATAAATGTCGATATAGATACCCAAGTGCTCCTTAATACTTGGTCATAATTAATAATTCCTTTCTGAAGGCTACATTTCCTATTTGAATGTTGCTCCCATCTTTCTGTATAGGGAATGTAGAAAGAAGCAATGTATGAATATGATGGTTCCAGAATGATATCTATCTTCAGTCGGTATTCTATGTGAGTGCACATGTATACATACAGAAGGATTAGAGGTGATGGCTGCACCTTTTCAATCATTGCAAAGACTTATGTTGTGTCTTTCTCTGGAGCCCCTGGGGAGTAATATGATACACAGGGGTTGTATGTATGTAATAACTTCCTCACTGGAGTCCTAAACTAGTGGTCAGCGGTGCTCTATCATCAGAGGCTAATCCTCCTGTTGTGTGATTTACTGTGGTCTGCACGAGACTGGAAATGGGGATAAAATATCACAACTCTGAGATGTCGTCTTATTAAAGGCTATGCCTGATGTACAAACAGCTAGAAGACAGACTGATTTATACAAATTATTACAAATGGTTGGAGAGAGGGGTTTGCTTTGTCCTGCAAGTTTTTTTCAGAATATCTTCAGCTTCAGATTTTTATTACAAGGCCACCCTCAATGTAGATTAGCAGCTAAACGGAAGGGAATGAGTTCCAAACTTTCATTGATATGCGCAGGGCTAGACATATTCCTGGGACTATATTTGATTATATATTTGATAAATATTAAAATATTAGATTTTGGGGACAGGGTTTAGTGATGATCCTGTGGGTTAAGTGATGTGAATGTCTCTTCTTTTTTTAAATAGTTGCGCTGCATTGTTAAAACCCTTGGCCTGTTATAATTACTTTTATTATTTGTGAAAACAATTCTTACTAAAAATGATTGTTTAAAAAAAAAAAAAAAAAATGATTTTTTTATCCCCTTTCAGCAGGGTGCAGCGACAGGTCTGGTTGCTGTGTGATGGACTGATACCATGTATACATTTTATACCACGTATACACTGTTATTTTCCATCTCACACTTTTCCATGTTTTGTGCTGATGTATTATTTGTAAATTCTTTAAAAGAAGAAATTCTATGCAGAACAAAAAGCATTGTCCAGTCACTTGTCTGAGTAGTAGCATGGTTTTAGATTTCCTACAAGGAGATTTATATCTCTTATATGTGTCTGTGTGAAGTACATCCATTTCTGACTCTGTGAGGTCTGAGGCTGGAAACCACTGATGACAAGTTATTTACACCGTACCTAAATGTCAAGAATAATAAATACTGAGAGTTGTGGGAAGATCTATTGACTTTTCTCCCCCTGGAATGGGATTTGCAGTAGGGAGGGTATGGATTAATCCTTAGGAGTCAGGAGGAAGCCTTATCGGTGCATGGAACAGACTGGCACTCTGTGCTGGGATTGCTCACTGTGACAGCAGCCTACATGGGCCTGACAGCAGTGTATGGGTGGGTTATGTCTGATTGTGTCTACCAAAATATATGAAGTGCGCTACACTTAGTCTAATGACAGGCCACTTGAATTCTTATTGCAAAATATTGTATTCCTGTTTATTGTAGTATTTTCATAATGTTTGAGATCATCGGTCCCGGCCAATTTGCCTTCACACAGTTGTCAAAGTTGAGGTTGCAATATTGGCTGCATTTTCCTGAATTTTTTTTACTTATTTTTTTAATACTGTATTTGTTAGGTAAACACTTTAACAAAAAGGAAACTTTTATATAAACACGTATAATGTCCAACGCCACATAATAATAGTCAACTGGAAGATGTTGTTATTGCACACATTACTATTCTATAAATGTATTATTCATTACTGTAAGCTGTCAGTTTATACAGTCAATGCATTTGTAAAAGTCTTAAGTATATTGCATCAGTTTTTTTGTTTTTGTTTTTTTCTGAAATGAAAACGCTATATTACTTAACCTGTTTTTTTTTTATTATCTTGTAGGTTTGAAGACCTTTCATGGCTTTCAGGTAGAAGCAGAGCAGTCTTTGTCAGGATGAACTCTATGGACAGACATATACAGCAGACTAATGACCGTCTGCAGTGCATAAAACAGGTATTACAACATTTTCTGAATTGGCCATCTTCAACACTATAATAATCCTAGATATTTGAGAGATTGAATAGGCCATGTAGTGCCGGGAACATGCTTCTTTGTGCAAATGTTTATTCACAACAGCAGCAGATAGTAGGAAGATAAGTTGGGTTGCTCTGTCGTTTTTCTTCCCACAATACCAAAATTGTGCACCAATCCCGAGGGTTAAGAATAGGTTTTGTGCGGACACCAAATAGCACCAAATGTTATGTGTGTGTGAAAAATGTCAGTAAATGTATTTAAATGCCTCTAGTATAAGTAATTGAATTTAGCTTCGTATCTGCCTTTCTAAATTCCCTGTAGGGGCATCGCTAGAGGAAAGTCAGGTGTGCTACTTGCTAATGGGATGACAAGGAAACCTGCTGCAAATGGAGTAGAAAGATGAGCTTAAGGCCTTATGCACACTGGATGTTCTAAAAAAGCCAGTAGCGTAAGCTGTAGCTGTAGTGAGTTTTGCAGCGTTTTTTTAGCTGTAGCATTTTTGTTTAAAACATTTTGGGCTAAACGATACTTACATAAAAGCTTATGGTTCAAAAACGCTGATAAACACAGAATAGCCAAGTTTTTCAGCGTTTTTTTTTGGATTTTGTTAGAGCATTTTTGCAGATGAAAAACTCCTCTTAAAACCCACTAGTTTTGGGGTTTTTTTCCAGCCAGAAAACACTCCTGCTGAGAACAGCCTATGTGTGCATGGACACACCGGATAACATGCTGGGGAGTTTACTGGCTGCAGAAAAAAACATTGACGTAAAAAACGGCAGCTGTAAAAAGGTTCATTGTGCATGAGGCCTAAACGCTTGCTGGCTGTGTTTCAATGCCCAGTCACATATTGTACATAGGGAGTCGCTCTAACTACGTTGTTCTGATTAAAGTAGAGAAGGGTCAGGTCACCAACCTGGCTGTGCTGTCTTAATAGGGCTGTTTACATTTCAACATTAGCTTGACAGAAATAAAATTAATTTGTCAGAATACCTCCCACATATATTACCACTGTGCATTCAGCTGTTTGCCTGGAGTTCATCTTTAGGCCCCACGCACACAGGGCGTTTGCCAAGCTCTGCTAAATGCCTTTCCTCCTGGCAGCAGAGTTTTGGCATAAAAAATGGTTGACTCTTGTTAACGCGTCTAGTCACATTTAGGCGTGTCAAGTGCTTGGGCGTTAATTCATTTCATTGGCCAGAATAATAGTTTATTCTGCCCATTGAAAGTAATGAATGCTCAAGGTGCTCGATGCATTTAACATCAAAGCGCGATTAGACACTTTTACACGCGTCCAGAACATTATCTGCCAAAACGCTGCTGCTTCTGGACGCGCTGGCAGTGTTTTTTTTTTTTTTTTAATGCCTCTCGATGCCTGTTTATGCATGCACACATAGGTTAACATTGAGGGGTGTTTAGAGGCAGAAAAAACAGAAATCACCAGATGTGTTTTTAATACTCAGTGTGCATGAGGCATGTAGTAGTGTACTGTTACATGCGCTCCCATTGTCCTGGTTATGATGGGCAGGTTGTGTTCTAAAAAGGCGAAATGGTATCCACCATATACATATACCAGTGTTTGGTCACTACATGGGTGTGGCTGTGCATGAGTTTATGGTCTGAATTGGGCTAAAAAAATGTATGTACATGTATTAAAAGAGAGAGATTTTTGCTTTGTTTCTGGTGTGTTACAAACCAAGTTCTTTATAGGCTGACGGAGCGTTAGAGGTGGTATGTAGTCTATTTTTCAAAAAATTGTAGGTTATATAATCTAAACATTCACAATAGGATTTTGGAAGATATATTCAGGTTGTAGTTTCAGTAAAGAGTACTAATTTGATATACCGGTACCTAAATAATATATCTGTTTTGTGTGTTGAGCCTGAGCTACCTAAAGGTCCTGTTCACACACTAAAAGGTTTGCATAGCTGTTCATCCAGCAACACTTCTGGTACATGGTTCTGTGTGAATAAGACTAACTTGAATGTTCTCCTATTTGTTCTACAGGTCTAATGTTACTCATTCTTAAAGAAAAAGAATGGTTTGGGAAAATGCCACAATATGGCTTTTAGATGAAGCTGAGGGTCATGAGCAAATAATTATTTTCTATAACCCATAGGCCCCTTTCACACTAGCAGACCGATTGGGTCCGTCTGTCAGTTTTTAAGGCGGACCCTCCTGTCTCCTACATGGAGCGGCGGGTGTAAATGGACCTGTCCACTTACACCTGCCGACATCCGGTGGATTGGATGGCAGTCGGGTGTAAATGAACATGTGGTCCGTATATCTGACCGCCCATAGAGGAGAGCGGGCTGTTTCCTGCAGAGCGGACACACACCAGCCATCCGCCTGCTTAGGGGTGATCAGCAAACAGATTCCTCTGCTGAGCAGGCAGACTCCAACGGAGCCCATCCCATGTGTAAGGGACCTTTTAAAGCAATTGTAAACCCCTCACCTTGTAAAACAACTCATTCAATTTAAAATAGAAATTAAAGGCAAAACAATTGTGTATAAATATAGTAAACACTTTTTTTTTCACTTTATTATTGGTGATCTCATACCCTCTGTTCTCAGCTGCATAAGAGCTGGGGGAGGAGAAGCAGCGGCACATTGATCTTCCCAGTGAAATGCTATGCAGGGATTGTGTCAGGATAAGTCTGGCGAGCAGGCTTCCAGCAGTTCCCAGCATAGCTAGAGAATTGACCACAGTGTGTTCCCCTGTTGTGATCAGTTTTTAATGGGAAAGCAGAGAGACCAATAGTTTCACACAAATAAAACAATACAAAGAGAACAGGATATTTTACCATACAAGTACATGGTACAGTAGGCACATAGGATTATGAAATAATGGGTTTTCATAATCTTTAAAGCTGATCTTCACTTTCTCAACCAATATTGACAATTTTTTTTATCCTAAAGGGGTTGTAAATTTAGAAGGTTTTTAACTTAATTCATTCTATGGTTTAAGATAAAAAGCCTTCTGGGTGCAGCAAACCCCCTTGGCCCCCCAATACTTACCTGAGTCCTATCTCTGTCCAGCAATGTCTACGAGTGTCTCAGGCATCCAGGACTCATCCTCCTGATTGGCTGAGACAAGGCAGAGGCGCCATTGGCTCCTGCTGCTGTTAAAGTCTGTTAGCCAATTAGGAGAGGAAGGGACGGGACTTAACTGCAGCTTCGTGTCTGAATGGACACAGGGAGCTGCAGCTCGAATCGGGTGCCCTCATAGCAAGCTGCTTGCTGTGGGGGCACTCAACAGGAGGGAGGGGCCAGGAGCACAGAAGAGGCACCCGAGAAGCAGATGCAATGTAGTTCTTCTTTAACTACAACTTGTTGCTATAATGCAGAAGCTTAATGCTTTCAAATTTGCCATATCCACACAGAACAGATGTACAACCATTTTTAATAGACAAATATTAATGCAAACTTTACATTAATGCACCTTGTTGGACATCATGGGACAGCTCATACTGAACAGTGACTTTCTCATTTCAACAATATCGCAGTACGGATTGAAATTAGGGAAAGTTTGTAGCCAATTAAGAAAAGTCCTACAAGCAAATTCAACAATGGATTTCACCTATGTGCTGTTTATAGTATCCTAGTCCTTGATGTTCTAGACAAACCCAATGATCTAATAGGTCATGGGATCTGCCGTTATCTAGGAAAAGGAGAGACTTGGTGTAGCAGACAAATGTTATCTGCTTTAATATACTCTGGAATGTTGTGTAGTCTGTGTGGGCAGAGTCACATGACTGATTTGTAGAGCCAATCTGCAGACATTAAGATGATCCCACACATCCTTTAGCATACCAGTGTGCCCAGGCAAGTTTTCTATTAGAAAGGCTAACACAAAGATCCATGTCTTGTTTAACTTTTCGTCACCCGTTTTGCCGGTTTCCACTGTAAAAAAAAAAAAAAAAAAAATACCTGACATCCTTTTCGACAAATGCTTATTACTACTAGATTGTAAGCTCTAATGAGCAAGGCATCTGATTCCTCTTGACCTGAGTTGTATTGTAACTGTATTTTCTCTTTCTATTTTGTAAAACACTGCTCAGACTGTTGGTGTTTTATAAAATCTGTATAATAATATTACATATTGATACTCCTACTTCGACAGAGTATGGGCCCGGAAAGGTCACTTTACAGCTTTTCCTCCAGTAATTGATTTGTGGACTTAAAGCAGTATTAAACCCAAATGTAAAATGTATTATATTGCAGCTGACCAATTCTTAGCTGTGATGGCTGCATTTTTTTATTTTTTTTATTTTTCCTGCGATTATTGCCAGCAGCTATAGCCGTTGCCAATAATCTCTTTGTGCTTTCCCGGCGCGAGGAACACAATAGCTCTGCAGCAGAGATTCCTGTGGTTGCAGGAAAGAAAATCCCACCATCTATGGCCGGCTTAAGGTTTGGGGATAGGAGGCTAGTTGTCACAAATTCACACTCACTGCTATTCCTCTTAAGATAAAGCTTGGGACTAGGTTATATGCTCAGTGCATGTTTTATACTTTTCTTTATGATAAAAACATATGTGTGGTAGTGGGATCTTTTGACTGCCATCTTATCTTTGTCGCTTGTCATGGACTGCTTGTAAGATTTTCTTCATACTTTCTTGTGTTTGTTTCCTTTCAGCACTTACAAAACCCAACAAACTTCCACAATGCAGCTACAGAGCTCTTGGACTGGTGTGGAGACCCTCGAGCTTTTCAAAGACCCTTTGAACAGAGCCTAATGGGCTGTTTAACGGTATGTTTGGCGGTATGTTTGGCGAATTATGTTCTCTTCAGTATTGTCATTCTATGTCTTGCTGCTTGTAATTTATCTCTGCCGTGATCTTCTTGGCCTTCAGGGAAATTTAGAAGGCAAGGTTACTAAGCTGGTATATTGACCAAACCAGTGGCGGCTGGTGCTCAAAAATTTTAGGGGGGGGTGCAAACGAAAAAAAAAAAAAAATTGCAGGCCCACTGTGCCCATCAATTGTCACCACTGTGCCATGCCATCAAACGCAGCCACTGTGCCATCAATTATCACCACTGTGCCATGCCATCAAATGCAGTCACTATGCCATCAATTCACACCACTGTGCCATGCCATTAAACGCAGTCACTGTGCCCATCAAACGCATCCAATGTGCCAGGCCATCAAACACAGCCACTATGCCATCAATTGTCACCACTGTGCCATGCCATCAAACGCAGCCACTGTGCCCCTCAATTGTCCCCACTGTGCATGTCACTGTGACCTTTAATTGTTGCCACTGTGCCCATTGATGCCTCTGTGCCCTTTGTCGCCTCTGTGCCCATTGTCGCCACTGTGCCCTGTAAAGTGCACTTACCTTTCTCCTTCCACGTCCCTTGATGTCTTCTCCCGCCTTGGTGACGCTTCAGCCAATCAGGTTACCGATAACCAGAATCGGTGAACCTGATTGGCTGAGACGGCCGTCAGTCTTATCCAAGGAACGCACCCCCTGTACGTTCCGAGGATAAGCATCCGGGAGACGAGGGCTGTACTCGGAAAGCCGCTGGCTCTGATAGGCACTTCCGCACAGCCAACCAGCTGGCGTTATTCTGGTAGTCGGCGCTCAAGGTCCGGCCACCTAAATAGACCAGCGGCAGCTGGCAACAATAACGTACATTCATGCAATGCATGAATGTATGTTATTTCAGTGGCGGTGCGGAGCCAGAGGGGGCGGCGCTCCAGCGCCCTCTATAGACGGACCGCCACTGGACCAAACTAGTTTACTGCTTTTGTTTGTTTGTCAATAACTGTTTCACTAGACTAATAGTAAAACAATTAGCACACTGGCACCCCTTTAAAACCCTGACACCCTAGACTGGGCTCATTTTGTCCTTTCCATAAATTCAGGCTTTAGAAGTTATTTTCTCACATGACAAGATCGGTGCCAACCATATAATGTTGGTCAGTTAAGAAGTTCTCCTCCTTTTACAATGTTTTTCAGTAGTGAAGACCCCATTGCATTGGTGTTAAATAGATCATTGTGTCACCTGAAACGGGAGACGCTCTTATGGTTTTCTCCCACTGACTGTGTTGAGTGATTTCAGCACTGGGACTATAAATGTGCTGTAGAGAGAGTGGGTTATCGCTTTGCCCAGCAGTGCTTTCTGGACAGTTGTTTGTGTCGCTAATACCTTGACACCCAGCAGGAAACCCATGGCATGTGTCCCAGGGGTTGAGGTCTAGTGGTACCAGGGTTAATCCGCTTTATTTAAGCAGTGTCTAGAAACTCAGCCCTAATAGCAAGTTTACACCAAGTTCTTCTGCAGGATGAATGTTGGTCATCCTGTGCTGGCCATAATGTCATTCATGCACGTTGTGTGGCATACGGTTAGCTCACTTTGTATATTTGCATTCTGTACTTTTCTACATTTTGAACATTGTAGAAGGTTGACAAACATCATATTGATTTCTCTGTTGAGATAATTTTCCTCCATCCTGCAGGTGGTTAGCAGAGTAGCAGCACAGCAAGGCTTCGATCTGGACCTTGGATACAGACTCCTAGCTGTATGCGCAGCCAACAGAGACAAGTTCACCCCCAAATCAGCCGGTAGGAAGCATGCAATTAATATTTACGCTTTTTTTTTTTTTTTTCTTCTTAACAAACAGGAGATTGTCTACTGAATGCAGTGCTCCTCACAAGCCAGGGCCTGCAGTGTATATTATTTGCACATTGTTGCTTAGCAACGGTTTACTATGGTGGTTACCTGCCAGATCTGCTTTCTTTCTTAACTCTTTACTAAAATGACCCTCTGACAAACATGTAATGTTAAAGTGTTCACATCTGTTGTAAGCAGGTTTTTCCCTGTGGAGAGTGAATACGGGTTCAGTCAGGGCTTGTGTTTGTAACATCCAATCTACAAATGAATAGGCCTCAGTGAGCTTGTATTGTATGGGGTGTGGTAACTTTTACTGAGACACCTGTGGTCCGTTCTCTGTACACAAAAAGCAATACGGTTTCAGTTTTCTTGGGGTTAAACAGACCTTCATTTTTAAGCACCAGCCAGTACATCTCTGTTGCTCCTCCTTAGTATGGACTAGTGGAAGGTTAGCATCTCGCTCCAAGGGTTTCCACACTCACCGCCAAGGAGCCTTTGAGGTCAGCTGTCTCTGTAGTGATTTATGGCTTCAAATTATGTCTGGAAAATAAGGAAAGGAAAAAAAGCTTTCTGTGTAATTTTGCCATTGACCTGCCATCCCTGTGTATGTTCTAGTCACAAATCAGAGGAAGGAGTTCATACATGCTGTGAATGAGTCATTAGGACCTCACTGCCAGCAGAAGCATTTTGTATGCACATGGTGCTGGTGAGCCCTGCTGAACTGGATCCAGCCCAAGTTATGCAGACAGTGTAGTTGCCTTGTTATAGCTGCGCGGGGTGAATAAATCCTACATGTTGCTACAGTATAGCTCCTGGCCAGCCTAGCCGATGGAGAGAGGAGACGTATGATTGCGAGAAATTAGCAATACTTACAAAATAGCGATTATAAGTATATGTTTTTAATATCAATATTGTATATATTGCTACGTTCTCTTATAAACGCATTTCCCCTCAGCCTCAGTAAGCTCCGCTTACAATTTCCACACATTTAGCTTCGAGTTACTCTCCTCTACATATTCCTGAATTTCTCTAATGTTGGCTCAAATTTCAGCAGGGCTGAACACAAGAAACTTTAACGTGTATATCTAGCCTTAAAGATCAACCCCAGGCGGATAAAAAAATGTATTCTTTGCAGTGGGGCTGTGCCTGCACTTCGAGTGTTTATGGCTCATTTTTCCTAGGGGAGAGGAGAAACCGTTTTACTTAACTGATCTTCTGCTTCTCTAGCTGGCTGTCCTCCCCCCATGATCAGGCGGGGTGGGGGGGGGGGGGGGGGCTGTCCCTCAGTGCCCTCACACCCAGAATGGGGCTATGGACCCGGCTCTGGTCTTAATGACGTCGGGACCCTTGACCAGTGAAGTGTGGGGGTGCAGAGGCTGCAGGGACCAGTCTAGCTGCTGGGAAGAGCGGAGGATTAGGGTATATCTCCTTTTATTGTTCCTCTACATATAAAAAAAGCAATTAACCTTTGCAATGCAGGCACAACCCCACTACATAGGATCATTTTTTAATTGCCCAGAGTTGGGCTTTAAGCTTGTCGCACAGGTATAGATTTCTTTCATTCAGCCTGCTTGCTGATCAAAATTTGTCTGGTTGATTTTAGTCCAGCTCACCTTGCTTCCCTGCATTGCTTATGCCCCTTTATAGGTGGTACAATGGTCCCAGCCTACTGACCTTTCAGTGTGATTGTAGGTGGGAGAACCAAAAGAAATAAGATAAAGAAGATAAAAATAAAACCATTCCATCATCTTTTCCCAATCAGTGTCACAGATTTTAAACGTATTGGCCTTGCGTTTAATAACCGTAAATAGTGCAACAACCTATATTTCAAATTGACTTTGCCAAGGGCAGGCCAGTACAAGATGGATTTTGATTGGTTGTGATGAGTTACTGCACTTTAAATGTAGCCTTTACTGAGAGGTATATTTATAATTGGAAGGCGTTATACTATTTAGTAATATTGCATACCATCACCCATTTAAAAATTGTATAATGCCTGCAGTATTATATGGAGTTTTGCTTAAAACAGCTGATTGGTATAGAGCAGGTCATGTGACTGGGATTTCTTCCTGACTTTTTTTTTTTGTATTTTTTTTTTTTCCACACAACTTCCTTTTATTTTAATTGTGCTCTGCTGGCATTGGGCTCACAAAGCCGGCAGGGGCATACAACACATTTTCAAAGCATTGCTGACTTCTACTCTTTGGCTATCATGCTTGACCAAATATTTTGAAAGTATTGAGATCTCTTTCTTAAAACCACCAAAAAATTATAAAATCCCTGACAGAATATTTAAAACTAAAAAAGCTACTGCCATAAAACCAGAGATTCTATGGAACGTCTGTATATAAGGTGGTTATCAGGGACCAGCTTATCCAACTAATCCTTCCAAATTAGAAACGGTCCAATGCTACTACCCAAATATATCTAACTAAATCTTTGCCTAGCATCCCAGACCGAAAGCAAATCCAGTGGACCAAAAACAAGCAGGCTACCGGTATGGATGTCTTTTCGTGGATGATGTTCCCTGTTTTTGAACAAACCTAATCATGCAATACCTATTTATGCTCCTAGGTAAACCCCAGCTCTTTTCTGATTTATCCATGTAGATAAATAACAAATGCCACGCTCTGAATATTTCCTTATCCCATTGAATCCATTCTCAGCTTTACGTCTTCTTTCCTATTCCACTGCAAATCTACTTGGGGATCTACATCACCACCTCCTATGTAATGTGATCAGCTAACTACCCTGCTCACCTACTACAACTCTGTCTGCTTACTAAATAGTGGAAAAATTTGCTGTTTTAAATATTTTTTTTAGAAAAAGATCACATTTAGTGGCTGGGACGTATCGTGGCCGTCTAACTCACCCTCCCTGTTAAACTAGTGTAACCCTTCTGAGTGCTCCCCGTCAAAATCCTTGCGCATATATACTGCATATTTTGCAAAAACTATTACAAAATGTAATGTTGGGCAACACCAAACCATACATAACATATAAAATACTATATCGACAAAGACAGTGCAGTGTCCCGTCAGTCCCACACATAGCAAACTATTACATAGCTGTACAGATCGACCAGTTTTCACACTACAACTACCCATTCACTTTGGGTATTTCTGAAAGCCCTAGAGACTAATCTGATATCAGTAGAAACCACACTATGAATTTGTCCTCAAGCACATTATGCACCCCATAATCTGTTACTCTGTACAGGTGTAACATATTCTAATATATTCAGGTAAACTGATGTTCCACTTATGCCCTGCTTGCTATACTGATAAAACAACCCCATGTTCGCATTAGTTTTAACAGAAATAGTGTATTTTCATTGGTGAATGACACAGGGTCACTATAAATATATATGCAGCCTGGTAACACTTGAAGGAGTCATCGGCTGTTACTCCTCCTCAAAGATTCTATGAGGCCACAGCATCTGAGATCTTCCAGTATCTGCAAGTCAAAAGCTTTGTTACCTAAATTCTCAGCAAAACTTCCTCATACGCCTTAAAGACTCCTCTTTTAGAGGCATAATTTCTGCCATTTATAACTTGCTCTTAGAAGGTCATGCCCCTAAACCCCTCCTGTATGTGGGGAGAGCCTTGGTGGCTGTTTGAATCAGGAGGACTGGAAACAAATCTGGCGAACCACAGCTCCTTGCTTCATCGGTGCAATCAATCTAACGCTAATCTGAACATGCACTGGTATATGGTTCCACAATCCACATCACCTGGCAAAATTTGTCTCCGCCACCTCTAGTTTGTGCCTCAGAGGATATCACACCCTACCAACGAGTTTGGGCTGTCTGGATCAAACACCATCTCTCCAATGACTTTGGCTGCTCATAGCTAGATCTTTTATATATTGCACCTTGGTGGCATTCCATACCAATAGGGCCCACAACTAGGACCCACTCTGTGTTACCCCTCCTCCTTTATCCAAACTTTTCCTGTTACTTTCCCCCGCCCAGTCGTCGTCCTCCTCCTACATCATCCATCATCCCACTACCAGACTTAGTCCAGGAGAGGTCCAGACCATACTTCTGTAAGGAAAACGCTTGCCTTTTTAGGATAAATGTTAGACACAACAAGAAACTCTGTTAATGTATGTCTTGTATTCTTTAAAAGTGTCTTTTTAATAAAAACGTATTGAAACAAAGTTTGTAGGTCAGGAGTCTTGGCTGCAGTTGCAGTTGCAGCTGCAGTTGCTACATACTTGTTCAGGATCATCATATCAGAAAATATGAAATCGGATAATTCAGCTTGACAGACATTTTTAGAATTAATTTAGCAGTGACCGTCTATATATTTCTCCTATGACGGGTCAACAGAGTTGTTGCACTGCGACAACATGGGCAGAGCACAAGTTTGACTTTTGTCTGGAAGTGTAAGCAGATTATTAGCACGATGGTGTGGTGTGTTCTGCCCATGTTCACACTGAAGCTGTGGTGGAGGTCTTCTATCAGCTCTATCAACTTTCCCCTGCATTGATTTATACTTGGACTGTCACTTTATACCATTTGAGCGCTGCACTATTTATTTACATGTTTTTGTTTGCTGATTTCACAGACTGTGCTAGCTGCTTTTTCATATAATACATTGGTTCACCTTTAGTTAGCACAGATATTTGTTCACATTGTTTACAGAAATGAATGAATGCCCAAGCGCTTGACAGGTTACCCGTGTCTGCATGTGTGGCCTTAAAGTGCAGTAATAGAAATCGCTTCAATAATTCCTTACAGCAGCCAATCGCATTCATACATTAAAATAGTCAAACTTGGCTTTGAAAATGACAGTTTCTATGATTGGTGGCTGTGGGTAAATAAAGCTTAGGTGATCCATGTGTGGAACTTGCAGTTCCACTGATAGTTAGATTGAATGGTGAAATGTGGCTGAGTAAAGGCTTCCTCCCTTATACATATAAGCCTAGGATTCCTCCCCAATACATATAAGCCTAGCATTAAAATGAATGTTTTTGAAAACAATGCAGAGGCATAAAGAGAGTCTCTAAATCTGGTGAGGCGGTTGAAACCGCATTAAAATACAGAAGTCCATCTAACCTTGCCCTATGTGTCAATTTTCCCTATGCAATTATCAAAGCATTTCTTTCTGTAGGCGGTATCTGTATTTAGTGTTCCTTTCTTCCTTTTTAATGTGTTGTACAAAGAAAGTCTTGCTCATTTAGCAGAACGCGGTTGGTGACTTCAGTGGTAAATAGTGTCAGTTATGTTCGTACATATGAAGGAATGAATAGGTTTGGTTAGAGCTTATGTGTATAAACTGCTTGAGGGAAAAGTAGGAAAGCTGGGTTTTAATGGGAATCTTTTTCTATGCTGCGGTTATCCATTTTCCAGGAATAGTACCACTGTTTGTATTCATCCCTTTTATTGGTAGTATTCAGCAAGGCATAAAATTGATATGCAGGATCATCTTGAAAGAAATGTTTGCTTTAGTGTTGACTGCCAGTGGAGAATATAGGATTAAAAATGACTGTTTTGAGGATGCAACCTTCTAGATACCTTTTTTGTTGCTCAAATTGGGATAGGAATGAGGGAAGTTTGCGCCAGTTACCCTCAGGAATTTTTTTTTGGAGTTCCTGTACATTATTATATATAGTCAATCCCGATTAATAAAGTAATACATATGTGAAAGAATTTATAACCGTACTCGAGGCAAATACACAGCCAAAATAATTGTGTGCTGCAGGGCAGTGAATGACCCGGCCCGCAGGTGATTGGACTAAAAAGGAGAACAACTTTGAAATTTAGATAAAGGCGAGTTCAGAGAATGTTCAAATGCGTGACTTTGAAGTTCGGATAGAGATGAGCATGGAGGATGGCCAAATTCCTCTCTATTGACCACCTTCTGAAGATGCTAGTGGCGTGCCAGTTTGTGACTTCAGTACTTTTAGGGTCTGATACTAATTTAAAAACAAGCATGCAGACCAAGAAAGTTTGGGTGGAGTCAGAGCAAATAATCTGAACATTTGTTCCATGTCATTGACCAAGAAATTACTGAAGTATTTGGATCAGCATGACAGCCAGAGAACCTTCGTTATTAGGAAAGGTTACCAACATGCGTACCTTTTATACTAAGGTGTCCTTTGATGCACTATTAAAAAAACAATATAGTCAATCTTTTTGTTAGAGGTCATAATGGATACAAAAGAGCTCTGCAGTGCATCGGTCAAATGTTCCATCATTTAGTTGTGTTTGCTTATCAAGTGCCAGTGACTTTACATCTAAGTAGGTTCGCTTCACTAAAGGTGAGAATTGTCTGCATATGTCATCAACTACCTAGACACATGGGTGTGTGCCTGAAACGAAATGCAAATCCCATCATCCTCTCTGGCAATGAATAGGGTTAAAATGCCCCAGAGAGCAAGTTGAGTGGAGAAATGGGAGGGTTGGTAAGGAGGGACAGAGGCCATCTGGATAATTGGGCGCAGATGTACTCCTGTGTAAACCTAACACCAAGAGTTCCAGACTCGTACCCACTGAGCCAAACCCAACCAATTAATCTCTGCAAGGTAATTACTTTCCCATCAGAGAGCGGGGGTTTCATAGGCTGCTCCTGCACTGGAGTGTGGAGGTGTGAGTGACCACGCCAGACAGTCCATAAACTACCTACAATGTCATCACATTTAGGGATGGGCCCCCAAAGCTCTCCTCTCTCTGGTCCGATGGCACATTTTCTCCTGTTTGTTTGCTCTGAAAGTCTCCAGGAATTTCAGGGATGGGGGAGGGGGTCTCCAGAAGGTGATTTACTGAGGAAAAACACATGATTTTGCTTTCAGAGAATGACTGGCCTTTTATCAGCCCCCTTCCCCGAAGAATGAACAGGTTAACCCTTTCTGATCCTGTAGAATGTTTTTATTCTCCATTTAGAACTTTTTACATTATTAGTATCAGATTATTATTATTTTTTTATAGAGATACAGATATATTTTTCAAACATTTTCCATGTCTATTTATATTTATAACAATATAGCACAGGTAGGGTCTTTCTGTACAGCTGCATCGATAATCACTGCTATTACTGCGGTTAAAGGACATGACCATGTGCATTTGCCTTTACATGTTTTTAAATGTTTCAGGATTTTTATTGTTTAAAAAAAAAAAAAAAAGACACCTTTGATAGATAAAGCAGGATCTGTGACTACTCTGATTCTGCATAAGACTATAAGACTAAATTCACATTGAGCATGAGCTTCTTCAAATATTTTGGAGCATTTTAATGTGCTTGTGTGCACATTTTTCAGGCATATTTTGGCTTCAGTATATTTGACTTAGGCAGTGGAAAGTTGGTTATTAGGAAAAGGAAACACAAAGAAATTGGACAATATATGTGTTGCATGCGCATGTAGGTATTTTTCTGGTGCTTCTATTGAAGTCCATAGGGACCAAAAAAAACTTGACTCTGCCTCGAAGATACCCATGTAAGTTTTCAAGCTTCAGGCTCCATGCACACTAGCATTTTTAATAAGCTCAAAAAAATCTAGAAAAAAATGCTGAATGAAAAATGCTCATAATAGCATTTTTGTAGCCCCCCTTTTTTTCTTTAAATATTGAGATTTTCACAATACAAGAAGAAATGCATAACCTTTTAACCTAGAGCTCAACAGCCCTGATTCATAATCGTGAAAAAAGTATAAAAGCAAACTCCGAACATGGGTAAGGGAAGGAGCACAGGGGGAGGGAGAAGGGAATGGGAAAGGTGTCAGGGGAGGTATATTTACCCGTAAACAAAGGTATGGCATAACATGTCAAAGTGAACATTGCTACCTTCAGGAGTGGAAGCAACGTTTGGTGTACCTGAGTGGTGATCTTAGAGCATAACATAACGACAATATCAACAGAAGAGGCTACCTGTTGTGGAGAAAAGATCTTGGGTCGTTTAGTAGCTTTTAGAAGCATTGAGAAGTTTATTGGAGCATTAGCATTTTATTAGCGTTTCTGCAGTACATGAAGAAAAATAAAAAGCAAAAAAAAGCTGTTAGTAGCTTTTAGGAACATTCAGCGTTATTTTTTTTTTCTGCTGGAAAAACTCCAAGAAATTTTACAAAAAAAAAGATTTATGCTCCTAGAAGCTGAAGCTCAAAAAATGCTAATCGCCTAAAGTAGTGTGCGTGAATACATAGGATAACACTATTTAGCTTCTAAGCGCAGGGGAAAAAATGCTAATGCCAGGTCCTAGGAGCTTACAAAAAGTGTGCATGGTGCCTTACAACACATTGTTGGGTTGTAATCAGGCATTGTTGAACATTATGGAAAACTTAATATTGAATGTGAATGTGCTTCGGGGAACATACTTCAGATTGCTCAGGTGTGAACTGGACCTTGGTCATACCATATGATTGGCATTGTGTAGAGGTGAGGTAGGCAGCAATTCACAGTTTTGAGGATCTAGGGCAGGGGTCTCAAACTGGCGGCCCTCCAGCTGTTGCAAAACTACAAGTCCCATGAGGCATGGTAATACCGACAGTTACAAAAATGACTCCCTAAGGCAAAGGCATGATGGGAATTGTAGTTTTGCAACAGCTGGAGGACCGCCAGTTTGAGAACCCTGATCTAAGGTAACGAATGCCAACATCTGCTACTCATCCTTTACAATGAATATTGGTATGGCAAATGGTGTTGCCCAATGAATACATAGCACAGAAATGTGTTCTATTGGCAGTAAGACGAGCAACAGTCTGCCCTACTCAGCAAGGGCTTTCTTGTCTGTTGATTCAAGGAAAAGTTGTTCCTATGTTACTAACCGCAATACATTTTCATTGACAAACACAGAAGTGTGAGGTGTGCAGTGCTATGACCTGAAAACCGTGAAATCGCTGCTCTTGAGACGTAGCGTCTGTGCAAAGTAAGCTGTACAGATGGAGCTGTCAAACCTCCAGCCTGTGTCATTTACCAAATAGTGGTGCTCTTACTATTTTTTACTTTAATACTAAACTTAAAATCCGTTTTAAAAGCTTGTGCGGTTTTCTGTGCCCTCTGCCCACACTCTGCACAGTGCTGTAAATTATGTACACATCTCAAATGTGTGTTAATGTATTCAGGAGTTTGCTCATACACCTTGCTCAAAGTGCAGCCAGAGTAAATGGCATATACTGATATACAATTAATTTGTTGTGTGTTGTATCCTGCACGATGGACAGAACTCATTTCTATTTATTTTACCTTTTTACCAGTCATACACATGGATCATCTCAAAACAACCAGTTTGGGTGAAAGCCAGTTAAGTTACCAGAATAATGTTAAGGTGTGGCGGTAGATCGTGGTCCAAAGTATCCTGAGGAGCTGGCCAGGGGTATCTGGTAAAGCTCACATTTTCCATTGACAAAGAAAAGAGAAGGAGACAGGAGAGCCCTTATAGTGTATAGTGTAGTAGATACATTCAAAAACAAGAATGCAGTGCTTCCACAATAAAAGGAAAACATTTCAAAATGGACATACAACTGTTGAGGCTGCTGTCACCTAACTATAGGGAAACGTGACTTTCCTAGTGCGCGGATGGAGAAAACTTGTCTCCACACAGGGTCAGTCGCTATGCCTCGGGCATTCCCATCCTAGGTGCTGTAAGGGGGTTCTCAGGTGGGCGGACGAAGTAGTAGGGCAAAAAATAGCCCGCAGGTAGTTCAATTGGCAGAGGCACCCGATGAGGTTGTTTAAAGCAGCGGTCCCCATCCTTTTTGGCACCAGGGACCAGTTTTTGGTGTAGACAATTTTTTTCAGGGACAGTGGGACACTGTATGGCAAATGTGGAAGGTAGTTCTCAGTCTCACAACCCCCACTACACTGTAAAGGAGCATTGTGATAGAAAGGGGACTGCACTGTAATTATTACAGTTCCCCTTTATATCACTGTCCTCCCTGCAGTCCTGCCCCCCCCTCCCATCAGTCTTCTCCGCAGTAATGCTCCCCCATCACAGTCTTCCTTCCAGTCATGGCACCCCATCACAGTCTTCCTTGCAGACATGGCCCCCACATCACAGTCGTTCTTGCAGTCATGACCCCCCCCCCCAAATCACAGTCCTTATTGCAATCGTGCCCCCCCCCCATCAGTCTTCCCTGCAGTCATGCTGCCCTCCACCCCCCCATCACAGTCCTCCCTGCACAATGCCCATTTTAATCTCTGCCTCCCCTGCAGTGTCTTTACCTTTGGCAGGGCAGAGGCAGTTAGCAGCCTGTATGTATTCTCTCATGTCTCCTGATCAGCCGCCAATATTAGCCTATTAGCAAAGCAGGGAGCAGGAGCAGCTTCAGATCGGGACAGAGAGTGGGGGGACCTGCCAAACTTATATTAAGAAGCGGGTGAATACTCCCGCTGGCTGCCAAATGGCCTGCAGTGTGTGACAGGACTCTCCTCTTGCTGTGACAGTGGCCCACTTAACAGGCCATGGACCGGTATGCGTCTGCGGCCCAGAGGTCAGGGACCCCCAGGTTGAAGGATAGGCATGAGCCACCTGCTTTAGTAAAACATCTAGTTGCTTTATTTCACCAAATAAAACGTGTTTAGTGGCTTTAAATTGACACTTTTTCAGTTCAAGGTGATAAAATTGGTGTCATGTATCAGATTGTAATAAGATCCACTTGGGGAATATTCTTTGTTGGCCACTAGGTGGAACGTAGAGCTTTTGGCAGTGATGTCATCTAGGTGGATCACTTGTAGCTGTAGGAAATTAGGCAATTGGATGTTTTAGTAAAGCAGATGACTCCTGCCTATTCTTTAAACAACCTCATCAAGCGCCTCTGCCAATCGAACTACAAACGGGCCCCTTATGACCTTGCTCTTTCTACTACTAGTTAAGTTACGAGTATGTTTTTTGGATTAAGGAGGATATTGGAGCACCCAGGGGACACCCAAGCAAACATAAATAGAGCATACAAACTTTACGTAGATATTGGGATTGATCTACTAAAGAAAATCGGCTCCACTTTGCAAATGCAGTTGCACTCTTTTTTTCCCCCCCAGATCTTAGTGAATCATGTGCACGCAAAATGCATTCCCCCCCTTGCACCTGATTTGGTATTCTTTACAAAGTGAAGCGTCACCACATTCACTAAGCTCTGGGAAAACGGAGTACAAATTTGACTTGCCTTTAGAAAATTAACCCCATTGTCTTTAGGCTTGTATATGTGAAACAGATGCGTTTTGAACCCAGCCTTTAAACATGTCTCAAGACCTCAGTGCTGTGAGTGCTAAACACTTTACCACTAGGTTGCATCACAAACCCTCACCGGTTGATAGATTTAGCTTGCATTCAGTTCTCGTGTGTACTATAGTGAGCGTGTCACAGGGAGTTTAGGTTGTTGGCATGACAGTACTGACCTGCTTTGTTCATTTCTCTTGCATCTGGGATTACCTAAAATGGTCATCAGTTGTGGCCTTCGATGCCTAGCCACTGTAGCATGGCGTATTAGGTCAAATTCCCAGAAAGGTGTCTAGGGTGCGTATGGCATGCACACATTGTTCACAAAACAAGATAAAGAAGATACACAATGGTTGAATGAAAAAAAAAATCTGTACTTCAAAGAAAGGTCTCAGGGGGTAAATGCCATCATAGAATATTTTGGTTTTAAATTTTAAAAGTATCAAACAGATATTGAGCCGCCTTCATTACGCATTTACAGCGCTTTACCAGATAATTCGAAGAAGTGCCTATGTTGTTGCCACTGGCCCATATGAAAAACTCCTCCTAATACAATACTTCAGAAAGAAAAATGTCTATTCTCGCAAAAAATTAAGCCAACATGGCTACTACTTTTGTGTTCGTTCTCATAACCTGCAGTTGTTAGAAACCTGAAGATAGTGTTTGTAGTGCACAAAAGTACAGTTGAACTATCATGGCCAATGCCCTCATTTACTTTCCCAGAATGTGTGCTTTTGTAGACCGTGGGCTGGTGCAATGTAGTCAGGTGACCACCTTGTCGAAGGATATAGGAATTCAGTGATCATATCTGCTTCTTGTGTTTTCTTTACCATATTCCTCTTATTGGAAAGGTGGCACAGGTTCAACTGTAGCATTGGTTGTTTAACTCCAAATTGCCCCCTGAACCTGCATCTTTAGAATTTAGACACTCGTCTAACAGGACCATTATTTTTCATTCACTTAGCAAGTGCACAGATCAGTATGACCTTTTACTTGTTTACACAACGTGTAATGTCTACACTAAACTGTACTAAATGGCTGTTTGCACAGCCTTACAGTTTGTAAATATAGTTGGTTATGCACTGCAGAGATATTAGACATGCTATCTGTATATATACAAGCTTCAGAAAATTTCACATGTAGGTTTTATAGAGCAGATTGCATTATCATTCTGATATGTCCTTTTTAGGACTTGGGGCTCTTTCACATGGAGCGGGATCTGCTCCAATCAGCAGAGGATCTGTAAGCAGATCCCCCGATGAATCAGAGATGAACAGGAGGGATATCACTTCTTTTTTTTTTTGGACCTGGGCGGGCTCAGAAATAGGCAGGTTAAATGGAAACAGGCCTGTTTACTTGTCTAATAGAGCTTCATGGAACTTCTGTTCAGGTCTGCCTGAATAACAGACAGGCAGACCTGATTGGAAAACCAATGTGAAGGGGCCCATAAGTGTATATATTTTTTTACTGACTGTTAAACTGACTATGTTTCAATGAAAAATCAAACAATATTTTTGTTATATTTTACGATTACGAGTACATTACATTTTGTCTAATACCAAATCCCTGTAAGGCAGTCGTAAACTGGCTTAGCGGTTTTCTTCCCCAAGACATAAGACTCTAACAGGCTGAACCGGTGCTAGACTATTTTGCGCCAACTACTTGCACCCATCCCACCCCCCCTTCAAGAAAAATTATAAAACTTCATAATTAAAAGAAATTAAATAAAAAGTATTAAAACAGCCTGTAGTTTAGGTGACACGGCCTCACTTTATATCACCTGATATCCGTGATGTTTCTTTGGATGCTGGACTTTGTGTCATGCCCAGAAGGAGTCTGGCAGTATGCCGCACTAGGATCACAGAAACCTTGGTCTCTGTATGTCCTGAGTGCGGGGTCCTAACATCAACTCCAACATCCAGGGCCTGTTGCAGGGAGTGCCAGGCCTTCCTCTTTGAGGTGCTCCCAGTCGGGCAGGCTCCGTATGACTACCTGGTACCCTGCCAATACTTAATGCACTATGGACCATTGCTGCTAAGGTCACTACTGTGGCCATGTCATCTGCAGAGAAACACCCACTCCAGACCTGGTGGAAAAAGAGGAGGATAGCACCCACTAGGGCTCCCCCATGAACCACAGGGTTGATCGCTCCATTGAGAGCCTGCATTAGCGGTACCATCCATTGACGCGATTTAAGGCACACCCAGCAAAGGGAAGTGGATCTCTTGGACCATAATGGGTACATTCGTCTGCCCTACACGCAGAGAAACCGCCACAGTTGGTGGTGATGTGTGGGCCTTCAGCCCCTTGTGAGGGGATCGAGGAGTGGCCTGGGGCTTTGTGGGATGCCCATAAAAGTACTGCTGCGGAGGAGGAGCCGGAAGGATCTGTGGTTCAAGTTGCTTCACCTGCAACATCTTCCCCAGTCCCCACCACTGTTATGTCTGAGAGGGGCGCTATCACAAGGTCCCCAACACCTGGGAGAGCTGGCACCCTCCTTTATATGGAGTCAGACGAGGAAGGGGAGGAGACCAGCAGTGCCCCAGAGACCCCCAAATGCCCACTATGTATCATCAGCATGCACTTTCATTGCTGCATATTGCATTGGCCTCAATAGGAACAAATTACCGGGAGCGTGCTATACCGCGATAAATACGGTACATACACAATAGGCAGGTACAAGTCGTGGAGGCGTGTACAATACCAGCAGGATGTAGCCTTATGGCAGATGGTGTGGGGAAACCAGCGGAGTGTTGGGAAGCCGGCAGAGAGTAGGGACACCAGCAGCTGTGGCTGCGCCCTAGGTGGCTGCCCATTTTATTATTTTTCTATACAGTATACATAGGTTTAGGAGGATACCTTTGCAAATAAAACAGATAACTGCTGTTCCACTCATACATGACTTTTAGAATGGTTGTCCTTAATCCGGGATGAGAAGAGCAGTCTTCTTCCAAAGTACCAAACTTGTAGCATTTTTTTTTCAGTGCTGTGGAGCACATGTAATGAACCAGACTGATCTCTCTTCTGCATGCATTTTCCAAGTGACAATGACTTCTGATACTCATAAATGCACATTATTGTTCTCAAGGCTGCTCTCGCCCTATCCAGTTATTGCAAGGCATGTAGTAGATTCTGATGTCGCCCTGCATTTGTACACATTGGAGAACGGTTGTACACTCTTATCCTGATTTACTTAACGATGAAGTGAAGTGAACATAGGCCCTTATGTACTTAAAGCCCAATTACACCTTATGTTTAAAGAGGAACTGCAGTCTGCACACATAATTTGTAATAAAAACATCTTTGCCATTCTGAAGCTTCCCTCCAACCACTTTGAATATTATTTTATATATGCTGTGATTCTGTACTTGCCAAATATGTTTCAGAAATCTCCCTCCACGGAGTCTGGCTGCAACTATTTTAACAGTGGGCAGCTAAAGCTACTGCCTGGGTATACACAGAGGCACACCTCCAGCTCTACAGCCCTCATTGGCCCTTTTATGACTCACCCCCCCTCCCTTCATGTCAAACTCTCATGATAGAGAGAGCTGTGCATGATGCCATAAGCTTAGGCTAATGACGACAAGACAAAAAACAGGAAGTGGGCTGTATAAGATATTTTACTGGCAGATTTTTTTCACTATCCAACGTTAAAACAACAAGGGCAGAAGATTTAATAGATGGAAATTGAAAAAAATTACTGAAGTTTCATTTTAAATTTGCTAAATATACTCCCGGTGCATCAAAACAAATGGTGTCCATGTCTTAGTCTTTCTTTCCAAAGCAGCCACAGCCTAGATCAGGGGGCCTCCAAACTGTGGCCCGAGGGCCAGATGTGGCCCTTTGCTAGACTTTATCCGGCCCTCAGGACTTTATTCCTCCCACTGACATGTGGCACTATTCTTCCCACTGACTCCAACAAGGGGGCACTTTTTCTTCCACTGATACCAATGATGAGATACAATTACTCCTACTAATATGAGCAATACTCCTTATCCTACTGATCGCAAACTATGAGGCCATATTTATTCTCACATTTTCTACCCCGCTGGCCACAATCTGGCCCTCCTAAAGGCTGAGGAACAATAAACCTGGCCCTTTGTTTGAAAAGTTTGGAGACCCCTGGCCTAGATAGAAAAGCTTGTCATCATTCTGTTCACTTTCTCACTCTTGGTAAGCCGTAATCTCTCTTCAGAGGTCAGTTATGTCACCTAAGTAAGATCCAGAACTCTCCAATCAACAGGGGGAACATGAGCTTTGCTGATTGCAGAGCTATAGATTTGGCTCAGTAGAGGATGTGCCAAAAGCTCTGCAGAGAGGCCACTGTTTACACACACACACACACACACAGAGTAAATGCCCCATTGTGCAGCTGTTGGCAGGGGACAGAATTTTCTGTCGGAAGTTAGCTTTAGAAAGAAGGGACTCTTATGGCCTCTTTTACACCAGTGGACAACCCATTGTTCTTTATGGGGCGGTGGATGTGTCCATTTACACCTGCCTGCATCTGATATATGATCCGGGCAGCCAAAAACAGAGAGAAGGCGATCTGTTTCCCATCCATCTAGCGGATTGCATGACAGTCGGATGGAAATGGACAGGCTGTCCGTTTCCATCTTACTGCGGACTGTCTCCATTCTGCATAAGAGCAGACACGGACCTGTCATCTGCCTACTCAGCGAGGATCAGCGGACAGATCCCCCAATGAGCAGGCGGATCCACTTGATGGAGTCCGCTCCATGTGAAAGGGGCCTAAGACACCTTTTGTTGTTATGCACTTGGTATTTAGCTGATCTAGAACTGAGAGTTCAGTTGGGGTGAGATAAAGTGAAGCCTTCCTGATTTTCTGCACGTGATTGGATGTTCGAAGTGAACACAGCTTTAGCCTATGGCAATAATTACTTTTTTACTAAGAAATTTAACTATGTGTTGTCCATCATCACATTAGCAGAACACAAATATACCGCCCGCATCTGCACGTATACACGCCCTTTTATACTGGCAGCAGTGGGGCGGGGAACGTCTCATATGATTGGCTGCCCACAGTGACTCCTTCCATGTGGCATAGCTCAGGCAGGTTCAGACTAGTATCCAAACACACCTGAGCTCATCTCTTCTACTGACCATAAACCATTAAATCTCGTAGTATGAAAGATGTAATCGCCAGTCTTACTTTACTACACTCCTCTGTATACATTAGTAACATCAGGTCCAGGTTCACTTTATTTCGCCTCACTTTACCCTTCACTAAATCGGGGGCTTTAGGTATGGTTGACATTTGTGTTCCCAAAATGTAAGTGCGTTGGCCCTTGTGTAGTATTTCTATATTTTAGGACAGCTGAAATCAGATGATCAGTAGAAATCCAGCACAGAGCCTTAGAAAATACATTTTCAGTTCAATATGTGATAAGTTGACCCCTGCAGTGTAACTTGTCTTTCCCTAAACCACATGCTATGACATACAGATAAATGTAGGCTGAGATATTTCCAAGCAGGTTAAAAATATCCCCCAGATTAGAGTCTTGGAGGAGGGTGCTAGCCCAGCATGCCGGAGTATTTATATATCGGCTATTTGTAGTAAGCAGAAACTGACGAACTGGAAAATTTTAGCTGCGCACTAATTTCTTCTTACGTGTTAATTAAAAATTGCTTTTGGTGCCTCACAGGCCCATCAGAGATTTCTATGTAATGCGCTCTTATTAACTATCTACTTCCTATTATTATATCAGGTAAACATTTACAAGCAGAAGCTCCTGGTCTATCTCTCATGATTTGTATCTAGTTTCTGATCACACGGCACCATTGAATGTCTGCCTGGCACCTAATATGTAAAATACAATGCCAGGGAAGAGGTTTGGAAATACAATGGACTTGTTTATCTAATGAGCCTCTAAGATAACATCAGGTTTTTTAATAAGGTCAAGGGGCAATATGTGTAGAGCATTACCCAATAGCAATCAATAAGCAATTATTGTTTTAACCGTTCTGCCAGCTGTGATAAAAGGAAAAATCTTGGTCGCTATGAAATGTTCATGGATATTATACATGCTTTCCGGACATTGTACAATCAGATATATAAAGGAACATCTTTCTATACTGTGTAAGGTAGTAATGTGCGCGCTTCCAGACTGGTCAGCTGGTAATGGACAGTGCTTAGTGCTTGTGACCCTGGAATAGGAATAATTTGTTCCTGATGTGTGTAGCAAGCACATGATGTATCATAAGAGAAGATAGGTATGAGGCATGTTTGGCCACTAGGTGGCACTGTTTAATAATATTGTGTATGGTTTACTCTTATACAGCAGGCTATGTATGGGAGCTTTACTATAGTCATTTTTCTTGAGTGCATTAATATCGATAGTGATCATATTAACAGCACATTAAAAAGGACATATTCACCTGCCTACAAACGCAGTCTGGAAGATTGCAAGGAGAACCAAAACAATTTAATAATTTTCCTAAATTTTGTGTCAGTCATCCTGCCATGTCTGTGGTAGACTGCTAAGGCCCTTTTCACACTGTGGCGGTTTACAGGCGCTATTGCGCTAAAAAATAGTGCCTGCAAACTGACCCTAAACAGCGGCCGCTGTTTTTCCAGTGTGAAAGGCCGGGGGCTTTCACACTGGAGTGGTGTGCTAGCAGGACCGCTCCAAAAGTCCTGCTAGCAGCATCTTTGGAGCGGTGAGAGGAGCGGTGTGTTTACCGCTCCTCCACTGCTCATTCCAATTGAAAGCAATGGGAAACCGCAGCTATACCGCCGGCAATGCACCTCTGCAGAGGCGCATTGCAGGCGATATTAACTCTTTTTCGGACAATTTGAAGGGCTTGGTAGGTCTACACAAAGCTCTCCTCAGATAGCCAAGCTTCCTATGGCTTTGTTTTGTCCCTCTTTGCTTGAATAGTACTTTTGGTAATATAGTGTATATACACAAAAATATTGGGACACCTGCCTTTACACGCACATGAATTTGAATGGCATACAAGTCTTAGTTCGTAGCATTCAGTATTGAGTTGGCCCACCCTTTGCAGCTATAACAGCTTCAACTCTTCTGGGAAGGCTGTCCACAAGGGTTAGGAGTGTGTCTATGAATGTTTGACCATTCTTCCAGAAGCACAGTTGTGAGGTCAGGCACTGATGTTGGCAAAAAGTCCTGGCTCACAGTCTCCACTCTAATTCATCCCAAGGTGTTCTATCAGGATGAGGTCAGGACTCTGTGCAGGTCAGTCAAGTTCCTCCACCCCAAACTCGCTCATCCATGTCTTTGTGGACCTTGCTTTGTGCACTGGTGCGCAGTCATGTTGGAACAGGAAGGGGCCATCCCCAAACTGTTCCCATAAAGTTGGGAGAATTAAATAGTCCAAAATGTCTTGGTATGCTGACACTTTAAGAGTTCCCTTCACTGGAATAAAGGGGCCAAGCCCAACCCCTGAAAAACAACCCCACACCATAATCCCCCTTCCACTAAATGAGTTGGACCGGTGCACAAAGCAAGATCCATGAAGACATGGACTTTGGGATGGAGGAAATTGACTAGCCTGCATAGAGTCCTAACCTCAAACCGATAAAACACCTTTGAGATGAATTGGAGTGGGGACTGCAAGCCGGGCCTTCTAGTCTAATATCAGTGCCTGACCTCACAAATGTGCTTCTGGAAGAATTGTCAAACATTCCCATAGACACACTCCTAAACCTTGTGGACAGCCTTCCCAGAAGAATTGAAGCTGTTATAGCTACAATGGGTGGGCCAACTCAATATTGAACCCTAAAGCCCTGTACACACGGCCGGGAATCCTGTCAGGAAAAAAAACGACGGTTTTCCTGACTGGATTCCTGGCAAGCTAGCCTTGCAAAGCCGTGCATACAGACAGCCACTCAAAAGAACCACCTGAATGGCAAGAACGCAGTGACATCGACTATGACGAGCCATCGCTCGTCACATTGGATGCCATCCTGCTACACCCCACACTAAGCTTGTATGCTACCGCGCATGCGTCAAAGTCTTATCGAGCATGCGCAGGTTTACCTCGGACAGGTAAGCATACAGACGACCGGTTTTCTCGGCAGGAAACACTCTGCCGGGAATCCCGACGGAAAAATAGAGAGCAGGTTCTCTATTTTTCCCGGGAAAAACTGCTAGGAAGCATACAAATGGCCGGGATTCTCGTGTGTATGAGGCTTAAGACTGGGATGCCAATAGAGCTGTGCGTGTAAAAGCAGGCGTCCCAATACGCTTGGTAGTATAGTGTACATGTATTCCTGGTTCTAACCTTCACAACTGCACTATATCAGTCAGAGATTTTATAACGTTCACATTTTTCAGGTGATCTAGCTGACCCTTTAGTCATCGAGGCATTTTTGACAACTTGAAATACAGTAAAGCTATCATTTAATACAAACCCTCACTGTCATGTGTGCAGTAAACCTGGGTTAATGTTTACCCTCCTCCCTGATCCAGCGATCTTTCCTCTGACCTGGTCCTGATCAGCTCTTTTTCATAATGGGCACGTATGGGATTTGGTGCTAAAAATTTAAGTTTTAGTACCCACAACCAGAAAACTTTTCCACATAATGGGCACATAGTTTTCCATGGGTAAGCTATATCCCCAAGAGATCACCGAAGGCCACCATGATCATGGCTCACCCATAGGAATAAATAGGGCTGAGGTGTGCATGTCCAGTATGAAAAAAACCTGGAGGGAGGGAAGGAAGGTAAGTATTATCTCTGGTGGGCTGCACTTGGGTATCAGATTTATTAAATGACAACTTCATGAAGGCTGCATTCACACCTGAGTGTTTTGTAGCTCGAAGCTTGAAGATGCTCAACCAGCATAATCCCTTTCAATGGCCCCCGTTTTTACATCTGAGCATGAACAAGGGTCATTGAAATGAATAGGATTTGTTGAGTATCAAGCTACAAAACATTCAGGTGTGAATGCAGCCTAAAGGTTGTCCTTTAACATCTGCAAGTTACAATGCTACTCCTATGGGGGAATAATTGAATATTGTCTGTTTTTAATGAAATAACAAAAATATGGAAGAGTAAGCATTTGATAATATGAAATAAAAATTGCTATAGACGCTAAAGTACTCAATATAACAACTTCCTGAAACTAGGGACCCAGCAGGCACACCATTCCACATACATGGAATTCTCCCTGTGTTTACTTGCAGTGGTGTCTTCCTCTTTACTACAAGACATCCCTAGAGCAGACTCCCTATGACATCCCTCATACAATTGTTATTCCCATAAGCACATCCCTTATATAAGTGATTCCATCCCTGTTCATCAAAATTTAGCGTGTAGCTTGTTGGGTAGTTTAGTGCTACACAGGTGTCCATGCTTACATGCAGAGTCAGGATAACACATGTTCAGGTAATTTAATATGTGCCTATCCCCGTAGCTTGCATGGCGAATATAAAGCAGTGATTGTCTGCCTAAGCTTTTTCCCCTGACTGCACAATTCCCATGTTTCTCTATGGAGGGAAAAAAAGTGTTTACAAACTGAAGTGAAAACCACAGCCGAGTTACCTGGAGGATTTAGCAACACCCCCAGGAATTCCGTGCTAACTAGGTCACACTGGAGAGCAGTGGGGATGTAACCATGGGCTGTCTCCCTGGGTGTTGAGCAGGATTTGTGTTTGCTGCAGACCTCTCCCACTGGTGGAAGGCCCTCCTGGAGAAGGCTGCACCTAATGCTTTCCTCATTGGAACCAGGTGGGTCTAGATGTACTGCTATAGGACTTGGATCAGTCCGTGTAGTTCAAAAACCATATTGTACCCGGCTCTACCTCCCTCAGCTACAGGCGTGTGCATCCTTTTCATTCACTAAAGTTAATGCTTGCTACGTATGGTAAAATGCATGTTTTTTTATTCATTTTAGGCATCGTTCTGTGTTTATTCTTTTGCATACACTGTATGATGCATTTAGTGTTTCTGGTTATATAAATGAGACCTAACACAGGAGAACTTGGAGACCATTTTACCCTTTATCCCCAAAGAATAATTTACGTTTGTGTGCTCCCCCCCCCCCCCCCAAGGATATGCTCTGGTATGATGTGCAGAGATTGCACCTGCCACCTTGTAAGTGGACATTACGGGTCAAATGATGAGCTGCAGTAGTACGCTTGGCTAAGAACAGCCAATCCAATATATTTTGTTGTGTGTACTTCTGGAGACAGCAGGGTTAAGTACAGATTGTATATCATCCAGCCCGTGTGCGTGTTTAGAAATGGATTCCTGTGTATTCTTTTATTTTCCGGTTAGCCTACACGTCGAGTGCGGAGAATGGTTGCCATGGTTATGTCGAGCTGGGAGAGCTGGCATTTCTCTCTGGGTCACTATCGCCTCCTGTCACCGAGGGGCTTACAGATTCTGTTTTGCAAAAAGCGCTATGCCCAGCAGGTCTCCGTTGCAGACTGTAAGCTCCTCTGCCAAAATCTGCTAAGTGAAATAGGTAAACAAATTGGCCCAGAGGAGGAAGTATTCCTTTTAAAGCAGCCTTACCAAGGGATTCCATCATTTTTCTCCTAACATCCTTTCTTTTTTTTTTTTTTTTCTCCTGCGCCGCCTCCTCCTACCTCTTTACATCATTTTTTTTCTGTGTAGTCCTCCCTCCCCTTTTCTTCCACTGCTTACATCACTCCTTGCTTCTCCCTTGTTACCTTGTTTTCCACCTCTCCTACTCTGCCTCCATTGGTCAATCTTCTGCTGCCTGACCCACTCCACTAGTGCAGTAAATAGGATTCCATAAACAGAATGAGTGTGCACTGCAGTGGTGAACCATTCCTCGCAGATATCAATGGAGGAAAATTGCATGTCGACTGTTTGGATAAAGAGTATATTACCTGCTTCTGTTATTCTGGGGTAGCAAAGGTTCCTAACCCATAGTAATGGGGTGCCTTTGGCATTCTCAGCCTATAATTCTACTATAGTAAAGTCATAATCACAGTTTGGGGGATTAAGAAGTATCAAATCTTGCACAAAGAGATTTTGTTTTTAATTCTTTATTAAAATGTAAGGGGTTGTATTAAAATGTAAGGGGTTGTATTAAAATGTAAGGGGTTGTATTAAAATGTAAGGGGTTGTATTAAAATGTAAGGGGTTGTATGAAGATGTATTCCCATTTAGGGGGTTTTGGTAATAAATGTAAACACACTAAAGGATATGATAGGTGACCCAACACACAAGGAAAACGTTTTTGGAAAACGGTAGATATTGTATAGGGGTACATACATCTTTGAGACATGCAATTAAATCATCCACATTTTGAAGTATTTCACAGACCTTTAATTGTACGGTCAGTCATTGTAGATCAGGGGTCTCAAAGTGGCGGCTCTCCAGCTCTTGCGAAACTACAAGGCCCATCATGTCTCTCCCTGTGGGAGAAATGCTTGTAACTCAGCCTTGCAATGCCTCATGGGACTTGTAGTTTTGCAACAGCTTGAAGGCTGCCAGTTTGAGACCCCTGTAATGTCTATGTTCTAGAATGCTGATCCTTACATCTGATTTACCTATAGAGTAACATGCTTTGACACATGGCACCATTTATTGGGTCATTGGTAATCAGGAAAAGTAATCCTGAAAACCAGTGAGGCCACGGCAGCACTGACACTGGATGGCACACGTTATGTCACAGCTTATGTATATTCAAGAGCGACATACAATGTAGAGTGTAAACTTTCTTTACTATTTTTTTTTTATCCTGTTAGCATGTTCTGTGTCTTTAATAGGCTGTCTGTGGTGCCTCTTCCACTGAGGAAATACAATTCCCAAAGCCTGAGAGTGAAAGCTGGAACTTTAAGTTTCTTAATAGAGAGAAAAAAAAAGCATACTGAAAGTACATGAATGTATAATTTTAGATGTCTAGGAATGGGAGAGCCAGCAGTGTAAGCCAGTTGTGCCCTGCTCCATTGTACAGCGCTAACACAGAGAGCCTGCTGACAGAAGAGAATGCAGTGAGCAGAGGAACTTATCTGTTTATTTGTGCCACTTCACCGTCTAGTAAGCAGGCTGGGGTTTGGTTGGTGGCCCAGATATATTGCTTAACTGTACAGTAGCAAAAGTAAGGTCACTGACCTGGTTATACTGTCTGGAATGGGTGCCTGGATTACCAGCCTAGCTTAATAGAATTATTTATTACTGGGAGCAAGACATTGCATGCATGTGTTTCTGCTGTATTTAGTTGTTTTGCTGGAGTTCTGCTTTAATTATATCTTTACCTGTTCATGTCCTGGTGCTTGGCATCTATACTACGTTTTGTGTTTATGTATTAAAGGTTGGATGTAGTTTAGCTCAATTGATATTGAGAATCCTTCAGAAATTACTCAAGGTCAATTTTCTTTACAAGGCTTCACTAGATTTTTTCCAAATTGGTTTGAAAAGGAGCTTTTCCAAAAAGCTCCTTTTAGAGATGTTTACGGTGTTTAATAACCCTTTTGTGTTTCACTACTACTAGGTGTAAGTTGTTTACTGGCTTTACAGCCTATTCTGATTGATGAGAAAATCATCAACTTTCTATGCACAAAGTTGTGTAGTTTAGGTGTAAATGCATTCTTTAAGCTAATGTGCAGAAATGACATATAGCTACAGGCGTTCCCTTCAGGGTGACTAGGCCGGTCTGAGCGCTCTCCCGGAACTCCTAGTGTCTTCACAGGACGATGCCTGTCCTACAGGGAGCCACCCAAGCTTGAACTGGATAAACCAGCCCTCAGCTGACTCATGTACAATTCATTTTAGCTAAACACATACCTAGTCACTTTTTACTATCCATGGGCTGAATGCCAGAGGATCGTAATATGTGTGTCTAGGTGGCCTTCAGGTTATATCTCTAGTATGTAATATCCCCACCATTAATATTAATACATGTTTTTTTCTTGCACCCCTTATCCTGTCTATTTATTCCTAAAGCGGAACTTCCAGCCAAGAACTATTTTACCTTTTAGAGTGTGTGAACTTCATTCTATCCAATCTTGAGATTTACAAAGTCATGCCAACGTCGTGGATTTTAAAGGTGTTGAGTCCTTTGGGGGTTTTGATTTTGAATATGGCTTGTTTAACTATCTCCTGTTTTTAAGAGGATTGATACCCCAGAGATTCTTTTTAATTAATTTTGTAAAAAATATGAACATTTTGTAAGAATGCGCTGATGAATTTATGAAGCATTCAACACCTTTTAAAATCCCAGTTCCATATTCAAACTGTTCTTTCTATACATAAAAAAAGTTATAGATGGACTTTATACTTTCCCTTCAACAGAGATCACATGGCCATATGTCAGTGGCCAGTAGTACTAAAATAAACTTGGCAGCACATTACCCAAGGCTTTGAGTCTATTACTCAACAAGTATTTAGGGCTCATGCACACTGCAGCTCAGAAAAAAGCTGCTTGTTGAGCCTTTATTTCTCTGCCTAAAGTCTGGAAGAAGCGTGTGCTTTGTAGTGCATTTTTGTTGAGCTTCTTTGAGCTTAAGCGTTTTGTTCACAAACCCTTTCCTCAGCTCACTTTTCCTTTTTTTTTGTATGTGTGAGTGTTTTTGAGCTTCATTGAGAATTTTCACACTTTTTTTGTGCATATTTGGGCGTCTTTTCTGCTCGAAAGCTCCTCTCAAAAACTCTAGTTTAGAGTGTTTTTTCTGCCTGTACACTCCTGAAAGAACCATAGTTTGCATGGACATATTGGCTAACGTCAAGCAGTAAAGACTGAGGGCTCAAAAAAGCTCATAAGCCTGTAGGAGCAGGTTTTTTGAGATGCAGTGTGAATAAGCCCTTAAAGTGACCCGTTACTAAAGTTTTAGGATTCATGATCAATGTTTGAGGTGACAAAGCAATCGCTAAAGAAAAGTGTGTCTATCTCATATACTTCCTTGATTAGAAGCTGCAGATCACCTTTGCACAGTGCCTAGGCATCCTGCCTTTTAGGAACCTCTCACGACTTTGATCTTATCAGAGGCATATGCCACCCACTCCTTCCTATGACCACTGAATTACACTGATGGTGTCACTGGAGGGCATCTGCCTCACATCCCACAACACTGTGGAATTGGTACAAAGTTGGAAAAGTTGGCTCAGGCAAAAAAGCAGCTTCAGAATTCCTGGTGCTAAATCGCCAACAAATGATGATCTTGAGGAGAAGACTTTTACTGTTTGAAGGATAAGGCTACCAAATCTCATTCTACTTTACACCTGTGATTCCAGAAGTAGGAATCAGCAGACTCTTGCCACAGGAATGAATGAGGCTTAGGCAAGTAGCTGCGGCCCGTAAGTTTGCACAAACGACAGGCGTACAGGAGCTACATGTATGTGCACATTCTGTGGTTAAGTGCAGATGATTGGCCCTAGCAGACAGATGGTGTCCAGGGGCCAGTCATCGGTCCCTAACTGCAGGTAAGCCAGATGCCCAAATACATTTCAACTGTGGGGGGACAACCACAGCTTCTTTTAGCCTGTCAATTGTACGAGCCTCTCGGCCACAGCTGCCCACATATATCTGTGACTCCCGGGAGCATAAGTATGTGTTTTAATTGTGTGTATAACTTTGGCTAGTTTAGACTTTTTCATGTAGTTTCATGTGTGTTTCTATCTCTGACTTTACTTTAATGGACTGTGATGAAGAAACATTTCTCAATTATTTTCCTGGTTCACATTAATTCGGTATAACAATGTAATAACTGCAACCAGATCACTTTAACAATATTTCACCTAACCAGATATTTGGTGATAACTTCCCTAAATACAACAGGGGGATTGACCAGAACTGGAGCAGCTGTGCATGGCAACCAATCGGCTTCTAGCTTTTGTTTTCAAAGCTTCACTGAGCAAGCTGAAGTTAGACCCCTTTCACACTGAGGAGTTTTTCAGGCGGTACAGCGCTAAAAATAGCGCTGCTATACCGTCTGAAAAACTCCTTCACTGCCTACTCAATGTGAAAGCCCGAGGGCTTTCACACTGAGGCGATGCGCTGGCGGGAGAGAAAAAAATCTCCAGTCAGCGGCAACTTTGGAGCGGTGAGAGGAGCGGCATGTATACCGCCCCTTCCCATTGAAAGCAATGGGAAACCGCGGCAATACCACCCGCAATTTGCCTCTATAGAGGCGCATTGCGGGCGGTATTAACTCTTTATCGGCCGCTAGCGGGGGTTAATACCGCATCGCTAGCGGCCGTTTCCCGGCGGTATAGCGTGCTTGTCTGTAGGGATGGTGTTCTTGGGGTCATGGTCAGCTTTTTTCTTCCTCCAAACACGGCGAGTTGATTTAATGCCAAAGAGCTCAATTTTGGTCTTATCTGACCACAGCACTTTCTCCCAATCCTTCTCTGAATCATTTAAATGTTCATTAGCAAACTTCAGATAGGTCTGTACATGTGCCTTCTTGGGGGGGGGGACCTTGCGGGCACTGCAGGATTGCAGACCATGGCGGCATATTGTTACCAATGGTTTGCTTGGTGACTGTGGTCCCAACTGCCTTGAGATCATTCCCAATCTCCTCCCGTGTAGTTCTGGGCTGGTCTCTCACTTTTCTCATGATCATTCTTACCCCATGAGGTAAAATATTGCATGGATTATTGGTTATTTTCTATTTCTTTCATTTGTGATACATCGTTCGAACAGTCTCCTTGCCAAGCTTCTTGCTATTGGTCTTGTAGCCCATTCCAGATTTGTGCAGGTCTACAATCTTGTCCCTGACATCCTTTGACAGCTCTTTGGTCTTGCCCATGATGGTGGATGGTGAACCTTCTTAAATTGACAGGACTAAGCTGTAACCAGTCTGTGGGAACCAGAATTATTGTTGTTTGGTAGGGGATTAAATACTTTTTACTCATTAAACCAGGGGTCTCCAAACTGCGGCCCGAGGGCCAGATGTGGCCCTTTGCTAGCCTTTATCCGGCCCTTGGGGCACAATTCCTCCCACTGACATGAGGCACTATTCCTCCCATTGACACCAACAATGGGGCACTATATTATCCACTGATACCATTGATGGGATACTATTCCTCTTACTAATAGGGGGAATACTCCTCTTCCTATTGACCACCAACCCTGAGGCCATATATGTTCTCTTTCTTCTTTTTCTTCCCTTGCTGGCCCCAATCCAGCCCTCCTAAAGTCTGAAGGGCAATAAAGTGGCCCTTTGTTTAATAAGTTTGGAGACCCCTGCACTAAACTGCAACTCAATTTATAACATTTGTATCATCTGTTTTAAAACATTTCTGGATTTTTGGTCGATAGTCTGTCACTATCTTTTAAAATACACCTATATTTACAATTATAGACCCTTCATTTCTTTGCAAGTGGGCAAACTTACAAAATCTGCAGGGGATCAAATGGTTAATTTCCCCACTGTGTGTGTGGGTATGTGTGTGTGTGTGTGTATATGTGTGTGTAATATATATATATATATATATATATATATATAATTACCGGTAGATCATTTATTTTTATTTTTATATATATAAAAGGGCCTCTATGACTAAGAACAAGGCTGGAGTCTGCCAGGAACTCTTCTGCCTTATTGCCAATAGGGAATTTCTGGAACAAAAGAGAAAGTGATTTGCAGTCGGCAGCCACTTTATATACCTAAATACATTAAAGTGAAGTGGACCCATCCTTTGCCCATTCAGTAGCACAGAACACCCTCCACCCCTGGTAGTGCCATGCATAAGTTCCACATCAGTGTGGTGAAAGCCTACATGGGGCCGGGCACTCTCTCTGCTCTCAGGCACCCACCAATGTATTATGGGAAGAAGCTGAGAGAGTTCAGCCTTACCTACAGTCTTGCACAGAGTTGCACAGGATTCTCTCCTGTATTGAAATTGCTAAGCCGATTTTCACTGCCCATTTTGAGCTTCTGGTCATATGTATTAGAAGCTGCAAAAAGTCATATAATGCCTGCCTAATTTTTGCCTGGATTCCCAGCATCATTTAGTTCTTTCCACCCCAGCCTTACTATCCCTAGCCCTTACCTTTAATTGGCGTTCAGTTCTTTCAGTCATGGACAGTTGGCTTCACATCTGGGCACATGTTATCAGGAAGCTATGTACAGTACCCTGAAAGCTCCTCCTAGCAGCCATAGTCTGGCTGTATTGCATAGAGAAGCACAGAGTCCTCGCAAAGACATCACTGGGTCTCACATAAAGTATGTCCTAAGAATGGCAAGATTTTATTTAAAAAAGACATTGGCATGTTTTTTATAAGAGGAAATAAGGAACGAAGAATGGCAACATTTACACAGGCTAAACTTCACCTTTAAATGCTTCTCATACTTAGAAATACTGAGTATTTTTTTCCTAGTGGTTTGATGGTACTGTGAGGGAGGAAACGAAAGTTGTGTGTATGTAGCCGTGGGGGAGGTTCACTTTTAAAGACCACTAAACTTAAAGCTGTATGCTTTTATATGCTTGCAGCTTACCAGTTCATAGATGTGATGGCTGCAGTATTTTTCTTTTTTAGGCTTTCTGCTATTTTCATCTGATGATCCAGCCAGCAAGTCTGTTTTTCACAGGCTCTTCAGCAGAATTTATCAGTTTACATGGATGAGACAAACCACCTAACACTGGCAGGGGTGATTAAAAGGACCAGCTTTTATTTATTCATGCAAAACCTTTATCCCAAAAGAAATGTTTGCTGTAATTTATTATAAAGTTGCGCTGGAGTTTGGCTTCAATTTATTAATGTATCTAAATCTACAAATACATTTACCACTACCCCCCCCCCCCCCCAAGACTGACAATGCTATTGTCTGATGTGCCTCCTTTAATCATTCCTCCAGAGTTGTGTCTCACTAATACGGGAAGTAAGATCACCAGATGAAAAAAGGGAAAAAAAACTGATGCAGCCACTACATGTAATGATTGGCAAGCTGCAATATAATACATGTGGCAGGACTAGGTGTGGCCAGGTGGTGATTGACAAGCTACAGACTAATGAATGAGAAGTGAAAATGCTGATGCCATGCCTCTCTGCTATATTTTTTCGTCCCACTCTAGTGCAGGTAGGCACAGCCTGTATGAGAGTATTGTCTCTGCTCTATAATAAGGAGCAATGCAGCATTGTTGCCACACCACCACAGTCCACATTGGACGGACTTCACTGTTGGGCTCAACAGGCAGTTTTGGGACTTTGCAGGGGGACTGAGTGAACTTACTGTACAGTATGGGCTGCAGCCTCCACCAAGCTCATTGCTTGCAGGCGTGTGCCTGGGATTCCTTATTCCGACTCGTAATTTCTGTGACCTGTAATAACATGGGTGTCAGGATGGAAGCACAAGGCCCGGCTGGGGACACACCAATCTGACCGTACTGGAAGTGGTGAATGTTGCAAAGTCTTGTGGCTTATTGCTGGGAGAGAGCCAGGGACGCGGAGATGCAGGCCATGTATGAAACGGTCATTCAATTTTTTTAAGGTGACTGACACAGATGATTTTATTTCCTTATACACCAAATTGAACCTTTGATCATTACACATCCAGGTCAAAAAACAAGGCTCATTTAAAAGGTTGTCCTTCTTTGTTTTTCCTCTAGAGGGAGCCCAACTTATGCAGCTTTACTCTATCTGCAGTTTCTTGAATGAAGGCAGCAATTCTCATTTCTCAACATGATTTCAAGTACCACATTATAGCATAGATATCAAGTATGTGTGTACCCCTTCCAGTGCCTGTATGAATCCTTCTATCTTTCTTCAGCTCTTACTGTATTAAACTGTTTACTTTGTTATAGTATTTCTATGGCCCTTTTCTCCCTGGGTACTCCAAGTGCTTATCAATTTGGCACTGGAATCTTTGAAGGGGATTTGTAAGGTGTAGCTACAAGCCTAGGTGAATAGATGTGTCTTAAGTCTGCTTTGAAAAACAGTCACAGAGGATGCTTCCCGGACAATGGATGAGAGGGAGATCCATACCGAGGGTGCTGCATGATAGAATGCACAAGGTCCAACATATTTTAGATTTCCTTTCCCTAAGGAGCGGTGTGAGTGTGGTGGAGTATGGGGAATTAGAGGTTCTATCAAATAAGTGGGGTCTAAGTTACGTAGAGCTTTAAGGGCCCTTTCACACCGAATGCAGTTGGATGCATTTTGAACTGCACTTCCGCTGCATAGACAGCCCAAAAATCAAGGTAATACTATGGGCCTAGTTCACATCATTGCAGTGCAGTTCAGTGCAGTAAAAAAAAAAAAAAGTAAAGCTTGCTGCATTTTTCCACACCACAAATGCAGGGAACACGCTTCAAACACACTGATTTGCATGCATGTACACATGCAGTCAAACATGCCTAGTTTCTGGTGTGAATGGACACTAAATGTGAGGCTAGCTATACACGTATTGATTTAGTGAAGGCTGAAGCAGAACAGTCTAATAGATTCCTCTATTAATGCTAATCAGCGTGAAGGAATCTCCTCTGCCAGCTATGTGCTGTATTCTAACAGTCTGTAGCTGTCAGAACACCCTAACAGTGACTGCATCTGATCGCATTCAGCCACTATTCAACTGACAATTTTCCACCCTGCTTCTTTGTCAAAAATCTATAGAAAAATCAACTTTTGTCAAGCCAGATGGTGCCAACAGGACCACCCATGGTGTGAAGTTTGGACGATTCCTGCCACGTATGGCAGGCTTCAGTAGGCCAGGTTTGAAGCATAACCTCTATTGGAAGTCAATGCTTATGAAGTAACCCATGGTGTGTAGGTCAGCCTATCTCCAGTGCACCATGCTGTACATACATTTACTAATTTACTACCACTTCCATCGAATTACTTATATTCTCTAAGCAACCTTGTTTTGAACTAAAAATCAAGATTTTTTCTTTTATTATAATATATTTAAATGGAATCCTGAATCTGTCATCATCTTTCCTGGGTTCATATACCATTGGCTGAGAATTCACCAGTCTTTGTCCTAATTGATATGATTCTTTACTCTGGTTTGTTCAACTTTTATCCTCTCTCACTTGCTTGTCAAATTCGATTTGTAAAGGAAGTTCTATATTTACAAATACTTCTCTATTTTGAAAACCACGGAAACATTACAAAGTAGCAGAATGGTATTGTGAAATGTGCAGGAGGCTCAGGCTGACATTGCTCCTATTGAATTGTAGCTTCTGCTTCTATCTGGCCTGATCCACCCCCACCGCCAATAAAGAGCAAGTCATTCCATGGAGTGGGATTCCTTTCCTTTGACAATTAACCCACCATATATACTGCTGGTGAGCAATGATCCCAAGCCCTCAAGCAATTTGTAGAGCCAGCTATTGCTAGTCATATTCATTCATTGAGGAAATAAAAAGGAGGTTAGATAGTCTCTTGTGTCTCTGGACAGAGGTGTAACCAAGGAAGGAAAGAGGGACCCCATACACACTATTAGATTTTCTGCAGATTTCTGTCATCAGATTTACCAAAACCATGTAGTACAAGGGCCTGCCTGATTGCATACAAATTGAAACTCTTGTGGTTTGACCTCATATTATATGGTTTTGGTAAATCTGAAGACAGAAATCTGTAGAATATCTAATAGTGTGTATGAGGTCTAAAGCTGGCCATGGACTATCGAACAAAAAATCGAGAGGACCAAATAATCGTTCCATTTTCTAATGGTTAATGTGCTCAATTGGACAATCGATATCCAGTTCATCTGGGGAAGAAATGAACTGTCACGTTGGAAACTTTTGTTTTGAATCATTCTCTAATCATTGGCAGTGAAATTGATAAAAAAAAAAAAAAAAAACGTGCAAAAGTTTAACCTGGATAAATCAAAAAAATTATAAATGTTGAAAACAAATGAAAATATGTAGCTGATGGGTGAAATGAATGCATGGAAAGATCGTATTTTTAGATGATCCTTTGCTGGATTTTCTAACATCTATGGCTAGTTTAAGGTGCAAAGAGAGCGATATTGGAGGAAATCGGGGAAGAAACGTTTTCACAGTTCATTCCTTATGGCTTAGAACAGGGATCCTCAAACTAAAGCCCTCCAGCTGTTGTAGAACTACACATCCCATGAGGCATTGTAACACACTGACATTCACAGACATGACTAGGCATGATGGGAATTGTAGTTCCTGAACAACTGGAGGGCCATAGTTTGAAGACCCATGGGATAGAAGATGAATTGGCCCTCTAGTTATTTTTATCCACAAATATGGGGAATGGAATGACGATATCTGCACCTAGGCTATATCGGGCTATTCCAGAAATATTTGGTCTGCAAAGTTTCCAGTTACAACTTTATATGGATTATCTAGCCGGTGCCCATGTGTGCTCAGCACCTGCGTTCATCACATATGGTGACACAGCAGCAGTTTGTACCCTCGTCCTGATGACAAGTTATGAAACAAGGGAATAGACTTATGTAAAGTAGACCTGATCCAACATCAAAATGGCAGCTGCCAATCCTCCATCTCCTGGAATTGCTTGTTGCCTGACCTAGAAGAAATAGGTAAAGTCTGAGTGAACCTAGGTCTGCACACTTGTTTTGGGGGTCTCCAACTAGACATTGCTACGTGTATTCGCATAACAGCCAGATAACTGCAATTTTTGGTCGGCAGTAGCAATCTACAAATTCCCCTTAGCACAGGTTTCCTTTCATCAAATATATTTTTCCTGTTTAGTAATATTTCTCTTGCTGAGCTCACAGTGCTCCCTCTGACAATGCATTTGCACTTCTGTTCATGCATCATACAGAATCTGCAAACAAATCCCGATGGCTGTGCCTTTTTTGGCTGTGTTCACAAGTGTCTGGCACAGATCAGCCCCAGCTGCAGCCTCTCCTCTTACAACTTGCTACATTTAAAATGTACATTCTGATCACAGGGAGAGAGAAGTGCTTCTCCTGCCTGTAGCAGACTGATGACATCATCTGAGCCTAGGCAGAGTCACTAAGCAAGCTCAAGGATGGATTTTTAATGATAAAAGGAGCTTTTTTTTTTTTTTTTACTAAAGGCAAATAAACTGAGCACTTTGCAAGGGCAGTTGCACAAACTTTTCCCAGAGCTTAGTGAATGTGGTAAAGCTCTGCTGATTTCTGTTTTTTGGAAACACATTGCATCGGGATCACATGGTATATTTCTACCATACAATTCTGATGTGGGCAACTACACTGCGTTTGCAACCTTAATTTGGGTTTTCGTTAACTTTGAGCTGACATCTGCTGCAGATCGCAAGGGCAGTGTGATGTGATTGCGGTGCTGGAATCTGTCACGGAATGCGCACACTAGCACATTATGAAATGCTTACCTTGGAACAAAGCCTTCCAGTGGCGTGCTGTCACCTCGGAGGGCTGACATCTTCCCCCATTCTTCCTTCTGGGTTCGCACACTCTGGCTATGTGATTGGCCAGAGCTGCGATGATGTCACTCCTCCCACACAGTGACGTCACCGGCAGAATCCAGGGTGACTATCCACTAAACGGCGCACACTTAAGAGATATTAATTTTACCTACAGGTAAGTTTTATAGGCTTACCTGTAGGGAAAAATCACAAAGCAGGCTTTACTACTGCTTTAACCCAAACACACACGAATTACACCAGTTCTGAAGCTAATTTAATATTACATTAATACATCTGCGATTAATGCAGATAAGGCACCATGTGAGTTTAATTACCACCTTAATCGGGCACAGAACCTGTGTAATTAATTTGTGTTTGGTTTTAAGGCGATGAGGTGGCAACCCTATTTCCCACTCAGCATTCTAGTGTGAATGGGCCCTTAAATTTCTTTGACCTGCAGTGTGCTGTAAAATATTGGTATAAGATACTGATGGTGTGATTAGTCTATATCCAGTCTGACCCTGTCACATGGCTCACAGATGATTGGTGGGCGACAACTGGAGTCACTTCCTTTTACAATTGATAATTGTATTGACCTCTAGATCAGTGTTTCTCAATCTTTTTTCAGCCAATGCACCCTTTAAATATTATGGACAGTCTTGAGACACCCTTAAAAAATGGACAATCTCAAGGCACCCTTTAAATATTACGGACAGTCTTGTAGGCACCCTTTAAATATTACGGACAGTCTTGTAGGCACCCTTTAAATTCTATGGACAGTCTTGAGTCTTGATTCTAAGGCCCCTTTCACACGGTCGGGACCGCTCTGATCCGCCTGTCAGTTTTGTCGGCAGACCTAAATTGCCGCTCCATACATCTCTATGGAGCGTTGGATGTCAGTGGAGACATGTCCGCTGACATCCGACCCGATCCACTAAAATCAGACATATGGCGATACATCACCATCCGTCCATATTGGATCGGGTGAGATCTGATGAAAACGGACATGCTGTCCATTTTCGTCCGATCTCTCCATAGGAGACAGCGGCGCTGCACAAGCCCTTCCCCGCTCAGTCAGCAGAGAGGGACCTGTCACCCGCCGACTCAGCGGAGAAATCTCCAGCTGAGCTGGTGTACCGCTGAAAGCGGATCGATCCGTCCCTGTGTAGAAGGGGCCTAAAATGTAAAAACGGTTCTAATGGTTTTATATTGTTCAACATCCACAAGTCCAAGTATGACACCTAACGTTGGAGGTGATTTATTCTTCTTAAGCAAATACAATTTTGCAAACTGGTGCTGACTAGTATTCCAGTGTTTCTCTTCTCCCTCAGTTTTTCTCCATCACTCATGATAATGTGATGCCAATGCTGATGGAGAGGGGCAGGGGAGGGTCAAGCAAGAATGCTATGCAGGTGACTGACATCCTCCTTATCAACTGATGATGTCATTGGTCATTAAGCCGCTGGCAGCTAGAAGGTTGTAATGGTGCACAATGAAAACCTGTGGCCCCTTATCCACACGCCAGCTTGTATACAATTTATGGTCAATTTTTCAGCATTATGCCAGCTGAAAAAGGCTGCTCTAGGTCACTAGCTGCTTATTTGGAATGTATATTTCAATGTGATTGCACTGGCACTGCATACAGAAGCTGTGGGCACCTTTATCATGGCATATGTTTTGCTCCGTGTACTTTGAGCACAATGTATGCCAGGCATTGTGCAGCTGGCCTCATTTGCATGTCCTTTTCCCAGACTATCTGGCTGCGGAGGGAGCACAGAAAAGCATTTGTAGTGAATGAATGTGGTCTGTGCCATCATGTCTTGAATGGCAGTCAGCCCCAGTCAGTGGTATCCTAAGTTCAGGGAGGAGTGTGTGAAAAAGGACACCCCACATTTATTTTCCCTATCAGTAGTGTAATGTATTTTGCTGCTGAATCTTGTCTCCTGAGTGCGGTGGGTTGTCTGTTCGCCCCTCGCCCCATAGTGGCCTGTGCTGGTGAAAGGGTTAAAGGATAGTGCCTAGCACCTCCCCTCGGTGTAAGTTTTGTAATGTGAGCTGCTGCTTGTTTTTTTTTTTTTTTTTTTCCTCCCTTTCTCTCCCACTACACCCCCCTCCTCCTCCTCTGTCTCTCCTCTCTGCCTTCTGGCAAATGACTGAGGCTGCCTGAGTGTGAATGTGTGTGTGTGTATGTGTGTGTGTGTGTGCATGGTGAATGTGTGTAACAGAAAACAGCAAAGCTCTCTAGACACAGAGTGTGGAAAGGAAAGGCTGGAGAATTCCTGCCGCATGGTGCTGAGGTGAGACAAAACCCTGTTGAGATCCGTCTTGTTCCCCTGGCCGGGGCTGAGACTGCAGTGCTGCACTGGGGGGGACTACATTGTGTCTGCCTGGGCATGTGTGAAGTTAGGAGGCTTAACCTGATTCTTCTCATTGTCTCTGGAGGCTGCAAACACACACAGCCAGTTGGCTGCTACACACTGAGCCATTAGCAGGGAGCCCATCTGTTATTGGTTTTGCCTGGAAATCTGGAGACAAGCAATTAATAATTGATGAGTGTTGTGCAGTAGCTGGACAGGCAGAAGAGAGAGAGAGAGCAGGGTGTCCTTAGAGGGGAGGGAGAAGAGGCAGCATGGTGGTGGTGATGGTGGCTACTGCCCGGCTTGTGCTGCTGAAATTAAAGACTTGAGTCTGCCTGGCTTTTGTTCGCCGTTGCCTGGAAGTGCTTTGAGACCTATGTGGTCCTCCTGTGCCACAGAAGAAGCCGAGGGCTAGGGGAGGACTGGTTGGAATAAACTTGTGGGTAAGTGGCTTTCTTCTTGGGGGTAAGGAGGAGGGGGTGAGGACTTTTCAATCAGTTGGGCATTGACTGTATGGCATATTGTGGGTGGAGAGATGCAGTGCATGGTGTCATGATGCTATGGTAAGGGGTTTGGAAAGGCGGTCCCATCATCCTTAGCAGTAGAGACTGCAGCACCTAGCAGGCCTCTGTGGTCATCAAGGTGTTACGGAGAGAACAAGTGCTATTTAGTATCACAACAGTCATAAGTGGGCGCCATATGTTCCTTTTCCACCTTCCCATCACAAGCCCAATACCAGAATAATAAACAATGTTATTCGTGACAATACAGACCATCTCTATGACTGCTTGATGGGGAAGGCATGTCAATTATTTTACTTTTGTTGCTTTTATTTTAACCCCATTTAAGACATTACAGTATTGCTTTGTATGTCCTGTGCATGTTGGAAAGTTTACAAAGCCTTGTTATTGGTTTACTTCTGGTTCTTCCACCTTGCAGTTAGTAAACTGTCACTAATCTTTGGGGCTCACTGAATTAGAGACTTTCATATACTCTGATATTTTTAGGGACTTGAGTTACCTTTTTTGCTACTTTTTATCTTATAAATGCTGAAGGGGCTTTTTGCATCTTCCTGGGAATAGTGTGCGATGATCTGTGTGCCGGGGAATGGGAATTGGAAAGATAAATGGGTTTCCATTGACGTACAAGGCCTGGCTGCTATTGGTGGAGAGTCTGTATCCAGATGCTGCAGTTACATGAAGTGACAATTCATAGATATCGCTGGAGAGAGAAGGACCACCTTCTGGGCTGCAGCTTCCTGGATCTCCACTCTGATGGATGCCGGACTGTCAAGGGATTTATAGCAATGCTACTTTGCAATGTTTACAACAGATATTGTATTTACGGTTTGGTAAAGTGTGTTTGGCCTGTTTTGAAAATAGAGTTTTGCTTAAAATAACAGGGCAGTATATCCTTTCATTAGTTTTTGTGTTACATGTACATATTATTGTTACTTCTAGCTGTGGGTACTTTGACTAGAATGTTTAAAATAAAATGTAGCAAGGTGTACAATGTGCAACATACTGCACTATCAGTGGGAGTTTCATGTATAGAATGCCTTGCATAAAAGAAAGCTGTACTTGGAGAATAAGAAGGCTCCCATTGCTGATCTCATCTGAAAATGCATGTTCCCTGGCTGTCATGCAGACCTTATGGCTTCAGTACTTTGGGAACATTATGCTGATCTGGAGATCTGACTTCAAGTCACTGAGAATTTGCTGATAAAATAGCCTTGTGCAGTGCTCCTCCTGTATGACAATCCAAACAAGTACCAACTCCAGTTTATGTACAAGCCTCGTAAAGTAAAACAAACTTCCTTTATCTACCCTGACTGATCCAAAAACTTCATCTGTATCTCACACACTCCCCCTCCTAGACCTTACAGCTCACCATGAGAAGCATTCTGAATCAGCAGTGACATTGCTAATTGTGCACACAGGCCCAGCCCACTGGGGAGTGGAAACTCTGCTCTGAATTTAGGAGCAGTGCAGCATTGTTGCCACTGATAAATTATAGAAAGCTGCATTAGGTGGGCTTCACGGGTAGGATCAACAGGTATGTGTGGGACTTTACAATGGTACTACAGCTGACTATACACTGACGTTCAGCTGGTGCTAAAATATGGAACTTTAGGAACTTTTAGATGACTCAATTTCCTAATAGTATATACATAGGAGTGCCAGGTGTACCTGGGCACTCCCTGATCACTACATGCAGTGCCGATTCCCCCTACTGTACCCCCCCCCCCCTGTGTTGGCTCCCTGCCCCACACTGCTGCTGGCTTTCCTCCTCTCCTTCCAGCTGCTGTGGGGGGATGTTTCCGGATGAAGAGCAGGGGAAGGATAATAAACTTTGTTTACTATGCTTCAGTTTGTGAATGAACAGGAAGCCACTTGGTACAGATCGCTTTCTATTCATTCATTGTTCCATGCAGCTGAGGCTGCAGAGAAAGTCATATGTGAGCTTTGGGGTGCACACCCTAATGTAATAGGCTGCACAGATCTATGATGTATATAGAAGGAACATTTTCAGTGATTGTTGAAGACTTTGTATTACTAGGATTGTTATAGTGATTATAACAATGCAGAACATTTTAGACTATACTATGGGGTAGATTTGAATTTTTTCTCCCCTGAAATGTGTTTAGGACTACTTGATTTACAGACCTTGTGACAGTAAGGGCTCATGCACACCGGCCTTAGGCCAGCCATAGATCTAGAGATCTTCTTTCCTGCAACCACAGGTTGCAAAAATCACTCAATTCCCCCATTAACACGGTCAGTACTATTTGGTGGTAATCCCTCCCACGGAGCTATTGTGTTCTTCTGGTGGAGGGGGTAGCGACTATAACCGCTGGCAATAATCCCATAAAAAAAGGACAGGCTGCTTGTACCCAAGTTGATCGATAAACTTGGGTACAATCATCCTGCCCATACATGGTTTGAATGTCAGCTGGTCCCTGCTGAACCAGCCAAACTTCTAACCTTCTATGGCCAATTCTGCTTTAGTGCCTTCTACAGAAGTGACGGTCACAGTTCACGTCCGTTTAAATTGCGTTGACTAAAATATTTCCGTCAACTAAATTAATACTATTTTTTAGTCGACTAAAATACTAAACGAAACCATTCAGATGACTAAAATACAGCTAAAACTAAAATGACATTTTAGTCAAAAGACTAAGTAAAACGAAATTGAATTTATATCATGACGACTAAATCTGTGTCTGTAGTGCATGTTCAAACCTTCATGCCATAAATATTAAACATGTTATGAGATATTTACTCCGAGTATATAATAGTTGGCAGTTCTAATGAAATAATGCATTGAAATGGAACTAAACCCATTCGATTTTAGTTGACTAAAATGTACATGAGATTTTAGTTGACTAAAATATGAATAAAACTGACTAAAATGGCATTTTAATCAAAAGACTAATATATGGCTAACACAAAAGTGGCATTTTAATCAAAAGACTAATATATGGCTAACACAAAAGTGGCATTTTAGTCAAAAGACTAGAACTAAGACTAAATCGGAATTTGATGTCAAACACTGGTTTACATGAAATCAGAATTAAAGCGGTATTAAGCCCAAAACCTAAAATGTATTATATTGATTTTTTTTTTTTTTGAAAAGCCTATGGCGTGTGAACACACACAAAAACTCCACCCGGTGCAGAAAAAATGTGCACACACATAAAGAGTGTTCACAAAAACATGCAGACGGGTGCAACGTCAAGTGGTCCTCCTGTGAAGAGGGACCCAAACCCTGATCCCCCGGGGCGTTAGGCTCCAGACGGGGACTGAGGTACTGTGGTCCGAGCAACCGAAGCCGACACGGACCCAACTTCCTCGGAGGGACTGCCGAAACAGAACCCTCCCAGTACTAGGTGGGGCTCCCCCGAAGGGAGACCCCATGAGAGCAGGCGAACTAAGCCAGAAGGCCATGTCCACCCACTCCCAAGACGTTCAGGGCTGGCCCGAGAACCCGCACCCTACTAATCACACAGTGTCACAAAACGTGCACAACAAAAAACGTACACAACAAAAATTGATGCTTACCAATAATTACAAGAGGTGGATGCATCAGTTTTCTTTTGGCTTTTCCCTGGTGATCTGGCCAGTAACACAACTCTGGATGAATGAGAAGCGGAGGCACAGCAGACGGCAGCATTGCCAGTCCGGGGGAAGGGTAGTGTTAAATGTGTAAGCAAATTTGAATACTAATGAACTGAAGCCAAACTCCAACTTACACTATATAATCAGTTACAGCAAACTTTTTTCCTTTTGGGATAAAGGTTTTACTTGAATAAATAAAAGCGGATCATTTTAGTTACCCCTGGCAGTGTTAAATGCGTTGTTTCTTCAATGTAAACTGATATATTCTGCTGGAGAGCTTGTGCTTTTGAAATACAACAGACTTGCTGGCTGGATCACCAGATGAAAATAGAGTAAAGAAAACCTAAAAGGGAATGTAATGCAGCCATCACATCTAAGAATTGGTAAGCTGGAATATAAAATCTTTTCTATTGGGTTTAATGCAGGGTTCCGGGCATAATTTTTTTTTTTTGCAAGCTAAAATTAATCACATTAAATGGTCTCTAAAACATATTAATAGCTCCCCAATCTTTCCAGAAATCATATGTCCTCCAGCTCATATTGTGGCCATATCCATCATATGTGTGGGCATATGAAGCCCAGTTCCTTTTTCTTCCTGGTTTTCAGGGAGAGGTGCATGCTGGGCGATTTTTAGGCACAGTAATGCCCAGAGACTCCTGGGAAATGAGTGTCATCAGAAGGCAATGGGGTCTTAGGATCGGAAGTTGAACCACCTAGGCCAGTGATTGCGAACCTTGGCACCCCAGATGTTTTGGAACTACCTTTCCCATGATACTCAACTACACTGCAGAGTGCATGAGCATCATGGGAAATGTAGTTCCAAAACATCTGGGGTGCCAAGGTTCGCCATCACTGACCTAGGCCTAGGGAGTAGGCAGACTACGAAATCTGCCTAGTAACAGCCAGATAGTGAGTAAAAAAAAAAAATGTTTTACATTAAAGGCAAGCTCTTAATAGAAAGTAAATTTTTAGAGTGGACCTCCGCTTTAATACCACTTTAAAGTAGGATTCCAGCCAAATTAGCCACTCTTAAAAATGTCTCCTCCCCCCTCCCGACACCTATGCTGACTAACCTGTGTAAAAAAAATACTTCTTATTTCCGGTCCACTCTGGTCAGGTCACGTGATCCTGCTCCCCTGGGTCAGCCATCAGTGCCTGCAAAGGAGAAGAGAGCGTTGCGACAATGGCTGGGACATGGGTGCCTATGGGTGATGTCATCGCACCCAGGAATTCCCAGCTGTTGAGTGCTCTTTCCTCCCTCCTGCAGCCTCCGCGGGCTGACACACGGGATCACGTGACCAGAGTGAGCTGAGAATAGGCAAGTCTTTTTTTTCTTTTATACGGGTTAGTCAACAAAGGTGTTAGGAGGCAGGAGGGGCATTTTTAAGACTAGTTAGATTGAGGCTGGAATTCTACTTTAGTAGACGTACAGTTGATGCACATTAATGGTTTCCTTATTAGTACAAATATGATTGAAGAGGTCAGGCTGCCCCAGCTTCTCAGATGTGAGGTGCTGCTTCCTTGTAGTTTGGCTGTCTCACATTCATGACCAGGATGGCTGCAAGTTCTTGGGGCCATAATGGAAGAGATCTCCGTAGTGAACCCCATGTTGGTGTAGGTTTAGGAGAGCACTTTAATGTTGCATTTTTCCCATAATAGAAAATTACCGGTAGCTTGAGGCTGGATTTTTTTTTTGGGGGGGGGGCTAAAGGTGTTTGGCATAGATCGTTTCCATCATTCCCTGACCAACATATGCTCGTCTATGACTCCCTGTACACTGGAGACCTGCATGTGTGTTATGGGCCAGTCACAAGAGGCTGAGAGCCAGGAAAGCATCATTTTCTGCAATGGCAGCCCTCATATCTTGATAGGTCATCTTTGAATTTACTAAGATTAGTATATCTTGAAAATACAAATCGTTTTTCGTAAATATTTGAGATTTGACAAATATGTGTTTGTGTACTTTTTTTATTTATTAAATCCAATTGTAAATGTCGTTTTACACTAGGGACAAAATATCAGTTAACATAATGCCAGAAGTCTTGTGGGATGACCATTTCCTTTGCTCTCTGCCTGTGCGGTTTTCAGTTACGACGTTCTTGATTGGCCTAGAAGACTTCAGAACCTGATGCATCTATGGTGTGGACTTTTTGGGTTTAGATGCCCTTTAACAAATGCTTGCCTGCCTTAAGGCCCTTTACATACTGATAACGTTTTTTCTGCGTTTTTTCCTTGCAAGAAATACATAAGAAAAATGTTTACCTTTTTAAATCCTATGGGACTTTTCACACCACTGCATTACAAGTGCAGTGCGTTTTGAAAAGTCCTGCATCTTTAGGGTGGTTTTGAAAAACACAGCTTCCAGGGAAATTAATGGTAATAGCGGCAAAATCACGAGAAAAACGCACCGCAGTTTCACATTTTTTGGTGCGTTTTTGAGTCGCGTCCATTTTTCACAGGAGCAGGGGACCCAGAAACGCACATCAAAAGCATCTGGAACACAAAAATCGTGGTAAAAACACATATATGATTTTGCTACAGAGCAGTGTGAAAGTACCCTAATGCCTCGTACACACGGTCTGACTTTTGGCCATGCAAAAGTCCATCGGAAGTCTGACGGAAAGAAAGAGAACAGGTTCTCTATCTAAGGTCCTTTGGACTTCGGAGAAAAAAAGTCGGATGGAGGCTACACACGGCCAGACTTTCCGAGAAAAAAAGCCTGTCTGACTTTTTTTTCGGAAAGTCTGGCCGTGTGTACGAGGAATTACTCTAATAAAACGGACACCTGGATGTGACCTTTAAAACAGCATGAGCATTTTTCACATTATGTGGTGTGTTTGAGTATTTTCTTGCACTCTTCAGTGTTTTTTAGCACAAAAAAAGCATTTAAAGGAAAAAAATGCATAATCTCAATGGTTTAAACACCCAAAGTAGCAGTCTTTCCCATCATCAGGACTTATTTACACCAGCCTGCATGCTTAGACCTCGTTCACATGGGAGTAACTATTTCATGATGCTGGCAGCCAGTTCCTATGGTTTTATCAGTCTGTGCTGCTTGATACATGTAAAAGTTAGCCATAGATCAAATCTCATCTTGTTCAGCAGGGACAGGCCAAGATCCGATCCATCTACAGGCAGGCTGGTTGTACTGAAGTCGATCCAACAATTGACTTCAGTACAACCAGCCAGTTGGATTATGTTCATGTGATCACTCTTGGCTGCTATAGCCACCAGCAGTGACCATTGTGTTTTGGCTACAGGGAAGGCTCCCCGCCGACAGAACACAATAGTGCTGCAGGAGGGATTCCCCCATCAACATGGAATGTGTTGAGGGGGGATCTTAGCAATTTTCTTTTGGAAGAAAAGAAAATTGCATAATCTATGGGCTGCTTTACACATGTACAAATAACCTACATGGGGCCCTATTGGCCGTTCAACAGTATCAAAAATGTGTAGTCAGCAGCGCCTGCAAAGCCGCTTACACTCTTGACTGGCCCCTGCTGCCTAGCATCCTGGTTGCTAGGAAGCAGTCTGATGGTAGCAGCCAAAAGGCTGTATTAATGATTTACAGTTGTATCGCTCAACGCAGGGAACGTTGCAGCCCCATATGGAACTGTGTTAATGGGCCCATAGACATGTATACAAAACTATACACACCTGTACACAGCATTTGACCTCCCGTTTGAATGACTGACTGATCGACTTAACGCGGCATTATGGTGTGAAAAGGGCAAATGGAAAACAATTGTTTACTATGTGCGTTGGCACTTAGCCTGCATTAATTTGTGCTTAATAAAGCCGATCAAATCTTTTAATGTTCACCGTTTTATCACTGTTTAATAAGTAACAATAAAGCAGACAGAAAGCTTATCTCTTTATCCCTCATTGCACCAATGGAAGTGTCATCATTATGTGTTAATCAGCCAGAAAAGGCCTGTGTGTGCACTAGTAGTGATTGCACCAGTTGTGTGGGTGTTACAGATTTTATTAATAAGAAGCGTATCCTCTGGGGCTCTAGTTCACATTTTGCATTTGGGCCCAGAAAAGTTTAGCGCGGTCTCTGCCAAACTAATCAGGGATAGTAAAACATCAGGCAGTCTGTAAGGAAGGCTGTGTTCCAAATATTCACATTTTCTTTCTTCAACACCTACTGAAAGGGATAACGCTGATGCTGTGCCATTTTTCCATTCGCAGGGCCAACGATTAATGTCTGACTTTTTTTTCTGGTATTGGGTGTAGCTCTCCTTGTCTGAGATATGTGGTGGTGTATATGTCCACCTTTCAGGAGCTGTACTTTGAGGCCTCATGTACATGGGACATCTGAAAAAACCTCTCTGAACTGATGGCAGGAAATTGCGGCATAAAAAAGAGCTAAAAGCTGAGTATTGCGCACACATATATATGTGCGTATAGTGTTTGAGGGTAAATGCCTTCTACTGGCCAGAATATCCATTTATTCTGGCCAGTGGAATGCATTAATGCTCAGATGCTATATTCTTGTAGCGTTTATGCACGTTTAGACGCCTGGCACATTGTGTGTTTTTCTGAAGAATGCACCTTTTTACAATTTTTTTTTTTGCCTATGAGTGAATGCACACACAGGCTTTTATAGAGGTGCTTTTACAGGCTAAAGCAAAAAGCTCATGCCTGTATAAGTGGCGTTTTTTTATTTTTATTTCTGCCTGCATGAGGCCCAATGAACATAGTGTCCGGACTTTCCCAGCTGTGGTTGATCTACCGGACGCGCAATCTCGCCGATACATAGTATGCAGTCACATTTTTTAATTTGTTGTAGACCATGCAGGAATGGTAAACTGTAGGTGAAATCACACAACTTTCTTATTCGGTTCCCATACTGTTGTGGCCCCTTTTTGGGAGGCCAAGTATAAAAAGGGTTTATACATTTTTTTCTTTCAGTGATAATGACGTGTAGAGAATTTGGCTTCCACTTCACTTGAGTTAGAATCCAGACAGTTTGGAGCTCGCACAGACAAAGTTTCCACTTCTTACTTCTGGCTCCAGCATTTTGCTCTGTCACCTCGCTGGCATCGTGATGTCATTAACCCTTACTTGTCTGTGTCAGCTGAAAGCGTAGCACGGTCCTTACTTGTGTTAAGACATTAAACTAATCAGTAAAGTAAAAGTTTCTTTTTAATAAGGTTAATTCAACATCCAGAGTGTGAAAAATCTTTTAGCCGAGTTTAAAACGAGGGGGGGGGGGGGGTTAGGCTCTTCCCTACCCCCACCAGCTATCTGCCCTACACTGGTCAGTTCCTGCTGTTCTGTGTTTTCCCACTGTGATGAGATTATTGTCTCTTAGAAATTGGCCTCTTTTAAAGTGACCCCACTGAATAGAGGCTGTCTGCAGTTCTTTCTACTGCCTTACAAATTGGCATATCAATGGGCCAGGTGGCTTAACCCGTTCAGCTCTGTGATTTTTGTTTTGCCTCAAGGCATTATTGGAATTTTTAGGTTAAACATAGGCAATCTGTTGAGATTCCCTGCAAGTCGTTTTTTCAGTTTACTCTGTTCAATATTTAGCGTTTTCTAGATATTTTTCAATGAAGAAATTCTCTGCTTAAGGGGTTAATCAACTAAGGACTAAAAATTGCTAAGGGCAGCCATACCTAGCCCCAAACTTGCAGGTATTGCGACCGATTTCAAGCATAGCAAGTGGATTTTGAACTATGCAAGATTAATTCTAATGCAGTTTCTCGAGTTTTGAAAGGTATTTCTTTTGCAGACAGTGGTTGTCTAGCGATTGTCTGTCTATTGCGATTAAGTGCTGTTTCCTTACCCGGTAATGTCAGACAAAAATCTAAAGGCATCACACTGGTGCTGCTTTCTAAATTAGGATGTGCAAAGTGTTTACTTCCTGTCAACCTTGGTGACAGATCTGCAATAATATGGCCACTTTGAGGTCCACCAAATATTGAAAGACCTCAAAGCCAATATCTGCTTGTCCTTGAAACCATCATGGAGCAATAGTTTCTGCCCTAACAAAATTGGCACATACCTAATAAATGGATTGTTCTTCTCTCTGGTGGAATAGCTGGATATACGATTTGCCTAGTCTTGGATGCTACAATGTGTTTAACTTTTTGAATTGGCTTGGATTGGTGGCCCTTCTAATCAGATCATACACGTAAACATTCAGAGCTTGGTCAAAGAAACTAGATGACTAATATACTTTTGTGTTAGTCGTGACATGGAGTTTAAGAAGTGTGGAGACGTTCCTCAAATACCTTTTTTGTTACAGCTTAGCGGGGGAGACAGCAGAAGTGGTCAGGATAAACTTTCTATCCTTCATGATTACTTTACCCCTCGAGCCTCTGCCAACAGTGTGTGCAGGTAGCTGATAGATGTTAGATTTTTGGGCTGAATTGGCAGTCATCTAATATTCAATATAATTTCTACACTGATGTCACACAAATCTCTTTCTCTCTCTTTTTCTCTTTCTCTCTCTCTCTCGCTCTCTCTCTCTCACACATCACTAACTGACATATCGGCCTGGATGTCATACCACTTCAAAACTTCTCCCCCAGGTGCCTCTTCCCCTGATTTCTCTGTCAAAATCAAGGCACAGCTATTAACCCGTCTCCGCAAGCCAAGGTGTAATCCTGAGTGAGTAACTTGTATAGCGCCACAATGCGAACTAAATCGCCTCAAGGTGCTTTGTTTCCAATGTCGTCGTCCGGAAATCTTCAGAAGAGATGGGTCTTAAGTTTTTTTTCTGAAGGCCCAATGGTTTTCTTCCATGCGGATGTCCGTGGGTAGAGCGTTCCATAGCCGTGGTCCTTGGACTGCGAATCTTCGTTCTCCTGTAGATTTGTAGCGGGACTTGGGGATGTGGAGGAGGTTCTGGTTAAGTAATCGTAGGGCTCTGAACTATCCTTTCGGTCCCAAATCCAATCACTGTCCAAAGCTTGCCACCTCAACCTCTGCAACATCTCCAAGATACCCCCCTTCCTAACCAATGACACCACAAAGCTTCTATTTCTTTTCCTGGTCATCTTTCTGCCTCCACAACTGCAACTCCCTCCTCATTGGCTTACCTTTACATAGGCTATCCTCCCTTCAGTCTGCCATGAATGCTTCTGCCAGGCTCATCCACCTTACCACCTGTTCAGTGTCAGCTACCCCTCTCTGTCAATCCTTCCACTGCCTTCCCTCACCCAACGTATTAAATTCAAGATACTAACAACTACTTACAAAGCCATCCACAACTCTGTCCCCAGCTACATCACTAATCTAGTCTCAAAATACCAACCAAATTATTCTCTTCATTCCTCCAAAGACCTTCTACTCTCTAGCTCCCTTGCCACCTCATCCTATGCTCACCTCCATGACTTCTCCAGAGCGTCTCCCATCCTTCGGAGCGCTCTATCACGTGCGTTTACACCCACTGCTCCATAGAGGAGACCGGGGGGTCCAATCGCTTCCTCCTGAGAAATGGACAGTTGAACCCGATTGCTCCGCGTGTGTGAAAGGGGCCTTAGATAGGTTTTTACTGCTATCATGTGCTCCATTACAGAGATTTCACCTCACTTGCCCACAGCAGCAAACAGAAAAATCTACTACAGGTACAAAGACAGCAATAATCAGCTGACAGGGGTCCTAGCCCTCTCCTACTTCTACTTTTTGTTTCTGTCTGTGTTTCTGTTAGAGATTTTAACCTCATGTCCTGTCTGGTCTAACCGTTGTCACTGAAACAGAGCATGAGAAGAAACTGTGACCCAGATTGCAGTAAAAACCAGACCGAGGTTCTAATCCTTCTCTATTCCTTCTAATAAAAAAAAAACGTTTATTTCTTCCTGCTCATCCCTGGGACCTTTGTTATAACTCAGAAGCATGATATAGAGACATTGCGCTTCTTTTAGGATTAATGCTACAGCATAGCTTTGTACTTCATGTAACCTCAAGGTGCCGAGTGCATCATACAGGAAGCTGCCCAGTCTGTAGATGAGGACAAATAAAAAAATGTGTCAGCGTTTTCCCAACAACTGCAAAAGATGGATAATGGTCCGTGGATTCCAGGATTAACTTCTAGCAGACTGGGCATAAGCTGACACACTGTTCACTAATCAAAGTTTAATGCAGAGTGTCAAGCTTCGGGGGCTGAAAGTTCACGAGTGGCTTCAAGTTATATTAAACCCATTTCCATCTATGTAAAGATTTTTCTGTGTTGTATATATTAGCATGCATCTGAAGTTGATGACAGACTGTCACATTTGAAACCGCTGGATTAGTGACATCTGTGTGAGGACCTACTTACTAGAATCACAGTAGATCCTTGTGCCTCCGAGCTGGTAATGCATTTTGTTGATTGGATTCTGCGTGGCTAGATTTACTGTGAACCAGATTGGATAGATAGTGATTTATTCGAGATCTTTATAGTTATTAGAGAAATCTAAAATGTGTTTATTGTGAGATCAGACTTGGATGCTAGAGTTTGTGGTCACATTTAGTTCTCAAAGCTAGCCATACACTGATATGGCTGCAGAATGAACAGATCCTTCCATCCACACTATGCAGTGCAGCTGGACATATCTCCCCTGACAAGGTTTTATTCTGGAAGCCGGCTCCAGTGGCTGGTGGAACACCCCAACACTGCCTGCATCTGATTGCATGCAATCGCTGTTCAGCCGTCAATTTTCCATCCAGCTCCTTCAACAAAAGTCAATTGTTCAATCGACAGGGACATACAACTTATGTAGGGAGATTTGTTTCATCTCTTTGCATCCCCTTAGGCTAGTCACTTTACTTCAGTGGGTATACACAGGGGTTTACAACCACTTGCCTACCGGGCCAATTCTGACATTTCTCTTCATGTAAAAATCATATTTTTTTGCTAGAAAATTACACGGAACCCCCAAACATTTATATATGTTTTTTTTAGCACAGACTCTAGAGAATAAAATGGAGGTTGTTGCAACTTTTTATCTTGCATGGTATTCATGCATAAAGAAAAAAAAAAACAGTAAAGTTAGCCCATTTTTTTTGAAAGATGATGTTATGGAAATAAATGCCTAGCATGTCACACTTCAAAATTGCACATGCTAGCGCCAAGCAACTATACTTAAAAATCCCCATAGGCGACGCTTTAATTTTTTATACAGGTTACATGTTCTGAGTTAGAGGTCTAGTGCTAGCATTATTGCTCTCAAGACTTGCATCTGTGAGCGAGCATGCAGGGACAGGGGCGCTTTCATTTTAATTTTTTTTCTAGTTTGATGCTTTCTTTTTGATTTTTTTTTATCACTTTTATTCCTATTAAAATGAATGTACACATCCATTGTAATATAAATAGTGCATGACAGGTCCTCTTTACAGTGAGATCTGGGGTCTATAAGTCCCCAGATCTCCTCAAGGCTGAGAAGCTTGAAATAAAAAATAAATAAAGCATGCTTCCCAGCCAAGGCTACGGCATTTTTTCAAATGCAGAGGTCAGGCGTGATGTCATAACATCACGTCGGCCTTCGAACGATCATAGAGACACTCCAGGGACAACTGGCCCGCTGGAAATCTCTATGGTCAAAATCCAACGCCGGTCAGTTCATTCTACAGTTCGTCGAGCGAGCCGGCAGAAGCACCGGAGGACGGCGGGAAAGAAGGGGGGGGGACTTCCCCTCCCAAGACAACATCTGTATGAGGCCTGTAGATGCAGGCATCATTCAGATATCACCACTCAAAGTCGACTATGTCATATGACGGGCCGGCGGGAATCGGATAAATGGAGTGCTTGATACCTGAATGATTCAAAGACATGCCACAGGTAACCGTGAGGTTGCTGATGGTATGAACAATCAAACTTTATTCTCTTGGTGTATGGCCAGCCTAAATTGATATTAAAGGCATTTAAAAAAAAAAAACATGTTATATTTACCTGCTCTCTGCAATGTTTTTGCACAGAGCAACCATGATCCTCTTCTTCTCGGGACTCCCGCAGGTGTTCCTGGCCACTCCCTTCTGCCAAGTGCCCCCAGAGCAAGCAGCTTGCAATGGAGGCACCCAAGCAGGCTTGCTCCCGAGCTATTTAAAAACCAGAGCCGCGGCTCGGCCCTGCCCCCTGTCTCTGGCCAGTGGCTCCTGCTGCTGTCTCAGCCAATGAGGAGGGCGAGACCCCAGAGAGCCGAGTCTCTTGTGCACATTGCTGGATCTCAATGGGGCCTGGGTAAGTACTTGGAGGGGCTGCTGCACACAGAAGGTTTTCCCCTTCATGCATAGAATGTATAAAGGTATATAACCTTGAGCTTTTAGAACCTCTTTAAGCAGCTACAGTGTCTTGCGCTTGTAAACACCAACCACAGTCAGTGTAGCTGCCAAATCTCAAATCTTTAGACCTATACAAGTGTAGGCTGCAATAAAAACATGACAGGGATTCTAGAACTTCTCTCCACTATCCAAACCTGTAAAAAAAAATTACTGGGTTGAATTCACTTGATTTTCTGTTGAATGTTAAAATGATCATTTAGATTGTAAGAATGTTAACTGATAATGAAGACAAGATATATGTAACCGCTTCATATTTTGGTTAAAGCTTTGCAATTCTGCGCAAATCTTTTAGTGTCGCTTGTATTTGAGGTTAGGTATCCATAATCATGAAGAGCCCTCCTATTGAATAACACAAGGGATCTGGGAGCTGAGGTCTTGCTTTTTGCTTGCTTTGCAGTATCCTTGTCCTGTCATTTCTTTGTGCGCTGCATCCCTAATGATATAGCAGAGACGGCTCAGTCCTGTTCAATCACACATTCAGCATGCTGTCATCACGTGCTCCTCTCGCTAGTATATGTTTCAAGATGTCAATTCCAGGAGAGACAGCCAGCTCGGCCCTGCATCGACGGTTTGGGAATTGGCCCAGACACAGCAGGATAATAATAGTTGACTGTCTCATAATCTTGTCTTTGAGAGTGTGTTTATACATAAGTGTGTGTGTGTGTGTGTGTGTGTGTGTATCCCAAAAAAGTACATAAAAGCAGATTACAATCATTTATTGATTTTCAATTCTCATAAACCCATATGGTATTCACAATAGAAAACATCAAATGTTTAAACTGGGAAAATGTATAATTTTAGGAAAATAAATAAGGGCGTTTTGAAGTTGAGCTTCTAGGTTTTATTGCCAAAGCTTAATTGGACAAGCTGAAGTTAGAAGCGGATTGGTTACTAAGCACAGCTACACCAGATTCTGTGTGTACCAGTTTTAGTAAATCTCCCCCATAGTGTGTGTATAAAATCGCTTGGTAACACAAATTACACGTGATGAAGACGAATTGCTGAAGTTCAAACCGAGGCATCAGAATGGGGAAGAAAGGGGGTTTAAGTGACTTTGAACGTGGCATGGTTGTTGGTGCAGGCTGGCTGGTCTGAATATTTCAAAAATTGCTGATCTACTGGGATTTTCAGGCACAACCATCTCTAGGGTTTACAGAGAATGGTCCGAAAAAGAGAAAATATCCAGTGAGTGGCAGTCGAGTGAACGAAAATGCCTTGTTGATGTCAGAGGAGAATGGGCAGATGAACAGTAACTCAAATAGCCTCTCGTTACAACCAAGGTATGCAGGATACCATCTCTGAAGGCACAACACATTGATCCTCAAAGCAGATAGGCTGCAGCAGCAGAAGACCACACCAGGTGCTACTCCTGTCAGCTAAGAACAGAAAAATGAGGCTACAATTCTCACAGGCTTAAAATTGGACAGTAGAAGATTGGAAAAACATTGCCTCGTCTGATGAGTCTCCATTTTGGCTGTGAAATTCAGATGTGGGGTCAGAATTTGGTGTAAACAACATGAAAGTATGGATCCATGCTTCAACAGCTCCAGTGGTGGTGTAATGGTGTGGGGGGTATTTTCTTGGCACACTTTGGGCCCCTTAGTACCAATTGCACATTTGTTTAAATGTCACGACCTACCTGAGTATTGTTGCTGACCATGTCCATCCCTTTATGACTACAGTGTACATCTTCTGAGGGCTCCTTCCAGCAGGATAATGCACCATGTCACAAAGCTCAGACCCTCTCACCACTGGTTTCTTGGACATGACAATGAGGTCACTGTACTCCAATGGCCTCCACAGTCACCAGATCTCATCCAATAGAGCACCTTTGGGAAGTGGTGGAACTATCATGGATGTGCAGCCGACAAATCTACGGCAACTGTGTGAAGCGATCATGTATATCAATATGGACCCAACACCTTGTTGAATCTATGCCACGAAGAATTAAGGCAGTTCTGAAGGCAGTAGGTGGTCCAACCTGGTACTAGGAAGGTGTAGCCAATAAAGTGGCTGATGAGTGTATATATAATATAGCCAGATTGGGCTTTTTTTTGTCTGAGGTCTATAGCCCATTTCAGGGTTGCCCTGTATGGCCTCATTCCTCTCTGATTTAACTCTGGGTACTATTATGGCCCAGAAAAGAAGGTTGGTCTATCAAAGACACTTATGCCTACAATCAGAACACAATAGCACAGTGGAGCGATTCCTCTATCCACCTCAAATGTGTGGATTGGGGGGGGGGGGGATTGGCACCACATTTTTTTTCGTTCAACCGTTGGTTGAATGAAAGCAAAAAAATTTACAACGCATGGGCTGCCTAAGGCAGTACTTTGTCAGAGCAAGCTAATTATTAAACGAGTGAGGAAATAGTTTTGTATGATTTGGAAACCTGTGACTTACATGTCTGCCTCCAGTGGTGTAAAGTCTTCTGAATGTCCTAGTTACTGAGGTTTTCTTATCGGTGGTAAAACTGTACACACTCTGTCTCATGTTATTTTATACAGCCTTATGCTACTTCTGCTCACATTGGTCAAAGTGAATCTCAAATGTCTGTCTTTTCCCCCTGAAGGCCTCTTGAATTGTTCAAGGAGCGCGCAAAAAAATGTTACACGGGGGAGTTGTAAAGAAGTACTCTCAGCATTCTGATCTTTGGATCATTTTTCTTCTTAACCTCAGTCTGGTACATAATTTGACTTCAAGTGGTTGTACCGGGAAGATGCCTGCAACTGCAGGCATTGCCCTGATACCGTTTTTCTTTGGTCGGCTCTCTTGTAATAACAATCGGAGGGCCCACTCACCAGCCACTCGGTTATTATTACAAGCAGTGGGAGGGGACCTTTGCCTCCCACAGCCTTTCGCCACTTGCTTGGGATCTCCCGTCCCACCGAGAGACCCAAGCTACGAGCCGTCACGTCTCCCGACTAGTCGGAGACCCCAAGAAAGCTGGAATATGCTTTGATTGGGTCTCCGCTATGGTAAGCCAGAAGTGATGACCTGATATTCATTCCAGGTTAACCGACATGTTAAATGCACCATTGTTTAAAAACTGAAAGCATTCAAAAATTCCCTTCTTAGAGTTTGGAATTCTTTAAAGTGATAAAAAGGGATTTGGGGTCTTATAGACCCCAGATCACTCCATAAAGAGTACCTGTCACGTGCCTATTTCTGTCACAAGGATGTTTGCATTCCATGTGACAGCAATATAAATGATCGGAAAATAAATAAATTCAAAGCAACAGTGTAAAAATAATAATAAAAAAAAAATTAAACAAAAGATTAATTTAAAGTGCCCCTGTGCTAGTGCGAAAAGGAGAACGTATGCATCAGTCCCGCACACGTGAAAACAGCGATCGTCGCACACGTGGGGTATCGATGCGAACGTCTGATTATGGTCAGAAATTCTAGCACTAGACCTCCTGCGTAAATCTAAAGTGGTAACCTGTAAAGGCTTTTAAAGCTTCACCTATGGATAATAAAGTTTGTAGTTTGTCACCATTTTAAAGCGCCAGAAAATGCCTGGTCTTCAAGTGGTTAAACCATCAACCTTTAAGAGTTTAATGAACCCAGAACACCAGACCTTTAAACGCACTTTAGAGGATAGTGGGGGGGTTTGTCAAGAATTTAAAACCTGGTGTAATTGTTTTTGGACTTAATTTATTTGAGTGATGCTCTTATGTTAATATGGACCAAAATCTCTGAGGAATGTTTCCAACACCTTGTTGAATCTATGCCATGAAGAATTAAAGTGTTACTAAACCCACAATAGTAAAATCTGCGTGTATATGCAGTAAAGCATGCTTGTTCTCACTGTGGAATCGAAGGGGTTAATCCTCTGCATTGTGTAAAGAGACTGTTTGATCCTGTCTTCTCTGATCCTCCCCTCCTCCATTGACTCGAGAAGATGTCTGGATAAGACAGAGCCTTTGGAGTCAGGCTGCACATGCTCAGTTTGGTGTTTATTGCTAGAGATTTTTTTTTTCTTGTGAGAGTGAATGTGATCTGCAAAGAGCCAATCAGTAATGTCCAGACATAGGGTCACGGGTTCTGATTCCTGAAAGGACAGCTCAGTGCAGTATAAGAACTCCTCATACAAGTTTTACCAGGAACTGATAGAAGTCATAAGACTGCTATATACTGCTGATGAGAAAAGGTATTTAGCAGTTTACATTTACTAAAAATAATTGCATTGCCATGTTCTTTGTACTGTGGGAGACCAGATATAATGAATGCAGGGTCCTGGGTTTAGTGACAATTTAGGGCAAAAGGGGGTCCGACCCGATGCTAGCAAGGTGTACCTAATAAAGTGTCCGGTGAGTGTATATATGTACCATTGTTCCTGTTGTCTTCAGTCCAGTCGCATGATACAGCATCCTCCTGGGAGCCCACAAGATTTTATTGATGCCCTGGGCTCACAGGAGGTAGGAACCAAGAAGAGGAGGGCATCTTTGGAGTGTTGAGAGGGTGGGTATAGCTTGACAAACACCACCCTTTTTTTTCAGGGGAGGGTTATGCAGAGTCTATATATGAAAAAACATAATAGAATCGGCCTTTAAAGTGGAGGTTCACCCAAAAACTTAATTTTTAACATTAGATTGATGCTCATTTTGTCGAGGGGAAACGGGTGTTTTTTTTATAAATCGAAGCCGTACTTACCGTTTTAGAGATAGATCTTCTCCGCCGCTTCCGGGTATGGGCTGCGGGACTGGGCGTTCCTATTTAATTGACATGCTTCCGACGGTCGCATACATCGCGTCACGATTTTCAGAAAGTAGCCGACCGTCGGTGCGCAGGCGCCGTATAGAGCCGCACCGACGTTCGGCTTTTTTCAGCTACTCGTGACGTGATGTATGCGACCGTCGGAAGCCTGTCAATCAAATAGGAACGCCCAGTCCCGAAGACCATACCCGGAAGCGGCGGAGAAGATCTATCTCTAAAACGGTAAGTACTGCTTCGATTTAAAAAAAAACACCCGTTTCCCCTTGACAAAATGAGCCTCAATCTAATGTTAAAAAAAAAATTTGGGTGAACTCCCGCTTTAAATCTGAGAGGCCCGTCATTTGGCTTGGCAGTGTGAGACTACTGTATATATGATCTGCTGTTGTAATGAAGAACGCGAACTACTTCTGGTGATTAATATCTGTTCAAATATTGAGCAGGTATGATAAAAATTCTTTATTTGGCCGATTGCATAATCTGGAAGTATATGTAAGTAAATATGGTCACAGAATTGGGTAACCTGATCGTACAGTAAAAGGAAAACCTTGAGCGTTGTCTTTTATTACCAATAACATTAAACTTCACTCCCCTTCCATCTCTTCTAAATTCTGCCTCCCTTTATTGGTGTGCCCTCTTAGTCAGGAGGGGGGTGCACATTACTCCATCTCTCCCCATTGTGGGTGAGGGGAGGACTCGGGTTGCAGAGACATATGTGCTAATGCACCTGACTGTGGCCTCCCATTAGCCTGACTCTGCTCTTTGACTCCTTGTGCTGCCATATGTTGTCTTTCTATAAATGAGCAGGTACATAAGAAGCCGACCAGATGTGCTTGGGAAAAGGACCTGTGCAGCACAATTCTGACCCTGCTGGGAAATAACAGATTTCTGCCACAAACAAGGATATCGCAAGGTTAACTATCATTTGTGTTAATGCCGCACTTCAGGAGTTGTGATGTAACAGATCTGTGCAGAACTTTACTAATCTGTTTACACTGACACTTGTGTGTACGTAAATGATAATGATCGGCACATCCCAGAAAAGGTTTCCATGAGAGCTGGCTTACATAAAACACAACCAACCCATAATGCCTCTGCACTATGTTGCAACGTTCTGTTGTACACGGCAGCTTTCGTCTATATGCATTTCTTTATGTATGCGATATATATACTTATATGTGTGATAGATGGATGCATACACAGATGGCTGGATAGATAATCCAACACAAAAAGGGGTGGAGCACACGTCTTTCTGCTTCTTTTTATTCAGAATTCCATGTTACACAGGAAGCAGAAAGACCGGTGCTCCATCCCTCCCTTTATTATACAGAGGACGATATGTAGGAGTCTTCTGGATGGTGAAGCCCAGATATGAAACAAGTGCAGTACATGCAGATCACCTTTTGTTACAGATAGTGTGCGCGTGCGCACATACACACACAGTATATGTCATAGATATAATACATTGACAGGGATTCCACTCCCAATAATTGCAGCAAGTCTGCAGTAGCCACTTCTTAGCGAGATGTGCATTCCTTATTGCTGCTAGAATACACACGCTTGGTATCATCTTTGGCATGCCATTGCTATTAGATCAGCAGACCAATAATAAGATCACTTGCAGGCAGTCTGTGCACTGAAGTCTTGTCTGCTGTATCATTTAACCTGCCAATCTAAAATATAGCTTATAAATTTAACTCCTGCTAATTTATTTTTGGCACTAGTTTGTATTATTCAAATGCATGTCCAAACGCATGAGCTTAACTCCCCCCCCACTTTGTCATTAACCTTCATTTACCTTTATGTGGTGGATAGAGGATGAGATGCGCATAGAGCACTGGGAAAGACTACTGCACATGTCACTGGTCCATAATCTATGCAGAAGTGCATACCAGTGGTTGCTGACCAGTGCTACACGTGCATTGCAGCATTGCTGTGTCACCATTGAGGTGTATGAGGGCTGTTCTGTGCACTGGCAGGTGTCGGTGCTGTGAGCTTGAATCTGGCATCTATCGCAATCTCGTCGAGACAACCTTTTATGGAGGATCTTGAGTCAGAAATATACTGGCAGATCCTGTTTTGTCAAAATGTGTTTGTGAATCATTCGTATCCTTGCATGTGTAAAAGATACCACAATTCTGATAAAATGCCTGCAATTCTTATGCCGCGTACACACGATTGGACATTCCAACAACAAAACCGTGGATTTTTTCCGACGGATGTTGGCTCAAACTTGTCTTGCATACACACGGTCGCACAAATGTTGTTGAAAATTCCGATCGCCAAGAACGCAGTCACGTACAACACGTATGACGGCACTATAAAAGGGAAGTTCAATACCAAGTGTGCCACCCCTTGGGCTCCTTCTGCTAATCTCGTATTAGGAGAAGTTTGGTGAGAGACGATTCGCGCTGTTCAGCCTCATGCTTTTCAGTCGGTTACTGCTCTTCAGTTTGTGCTTGTGGGTTCGCATCTGTTTTTCAGTGCGTGTAGTCAGTTCGTAACGTTTTTTCAGTGCGTGTGGTCAGTTCGTATCGGTTTCTCAGTGCGTGTAGTCAGTTTGTATCGGTTTCTCAGTGCGTGTAGTCAGTTTGTATCTGGTTTTCAGTGCGTGTAGTCAGTTTGTATCTGGTTTTCAGTGCGTGTAGTCAGTTTGTATCTGGTTTTCAGTGCGTGTAGTCAGTTTGTATCTGGTTTTCAGTGTGTGTGGTCAGTTTGTATCTGGTTTTCAGTGCGTTCTTGTCCACTCATTTCGGATTAAAAAATTTGCAGCGTGATGAATGTGCTATTTCCATTATGAACACTTGTTTTACCAGACCGAGCGCTTCCGTCTCGTACTTGATTCAGAGCATGCGTGAAATTTTGTGTGTCGGAATTTCCGAGAACGGATTTTGTTGTCAAAAAATTTGAGATCCAGCTTTCAAATTTTTGTTTTCGGAAATTCCAACAGCAAATGTCTGATGCAGCATACACACGGTCTGAAATTTCCTACAACAAGCTCCCATCAAACATTTGTTGTCGGAAATTCCGGGCGTGTGTACACGGCATAAGAGTAAATGTTTGTGCAGGTCTGGATCCCATGGGTTAAACATTATCTTCCTATGGATTTTAACCAGTTCTTGCTGGCCCTGTAATAGACCAACTCCATAGCCGATCCATAAAGTTGTTTTTCCTTGGTCCCCTCCTGATCACCACCCCTGATACCCCTACCACTGACCCTTCCTGTCTGATTCTTTCTTCTTTTTCTGACTATTTTTTTCAACATCTGCAATACGCCACATTGCCTCTCATAACCACCTTCTGCATAGATCTCACTACAAGGGCTTGCATTTATTGTCCATCAACTAGGTTAAACGGAGTAGTGGACACCAATTCTACCATGAGACTGCCCAACTCCTTTTTTTCCTGGAGCACCAGATAGGACATTTACTTTTCAAGAATAGCTGGGAATTGTTTAAACTACACCTTCATGTATTACCATTTTTTGTAAAGTGGCATTATGATTGTGAGGGGTCTGGGGGTTGTATGTCTTAACTCTTTGGCAATGTACTGCTCAAGCTTGTATGTTTGACATGTTTTTTTTTTACATTTCTACAAACCTTGCATAAGAATTTATTGAAACAGAGAAGATACTAACACAGTTTACAAAGCTAACACAGTTTACAAAGCTAACACAGTTTACAAAGCTAACACAGTTTAGAAATCCTTATTTTCATAAGTGTGACCAAAATCTCAGAGCAACAGGGTAATAGAAGGGTCATTTTCGTCAACTTTCGAGGATTACTGTATGTAGGTAACTTCAAATGGGCAACTAGTGAATGCTGGTGGCTTGTGATATAAGCACATGGGTAAACCATGGGCAGGTAGGAAATATGCTTGTAAAGAATGCAGTATTTCAGTGTAACCGAAAAAAGAGGATTTACTAATGTGGTAAGCTTTATCCTAGATTTAGTTGTCCATAGACATCAGAGAACAGTCAGATATCCATTCCTAATCCATCCATCTCACAAAATCTTTTTTCCCAGCTTAAGCTCCAACAGGTACGCTGGGGTTGTAGGAACATTCCTGTTTAGGCTTTGAAGAAAGTAGGAGATGTGTGGCTTCACAGGCACAACACAGTCTAATGGCAGCTTTATTATTACGGCTTTCTCTGGCCACTGCTGGTCCGTTTTGGAGAAGAACGCTTTTCCTGCTTATTTACCATTCACATAGAAACACAAATTATTCACCTCTGTCCATCGTGTACACAAGTAAAGTCCGATTTCTTCCAGGGTTTCTGACTATCTGTCTTCTAGTTGGCAGGATACAAGCTTTGTGATGTTATGTGGTTTTCTGACCATGTTTGGCTGAAAAGGAATATGTGGTTTCGGACCCCATTATAAAATGGGCAGCCACAATGTCCCTTCCTCACCGCATGCTTTACTTTATTAAACTCTCTTGCCACATTTCTGGTTTTCTTTACTATCTTTTATCAGTACTACTTTCTTTAGTAAATAACACCTACAGATTTTTCATTGCTATCACACACAGCCAAAGTATAACGGCTCTTCTCTGTGGAGTTCCAGGAGCTGACAAATGCTGATAAATTATTAAAGCGGAACTTCAGTCTCTCAGCACTGACTATTTTTAATCCTTCTGCTGCTAGCATTAGTAAACAGATAGGAAAGTATATCATATTTACTTGTGTGGACCTTTTATTTTTTACAACAATTAATTTCAACAACAATCCTTCCAGTAAGATTACTGTATGTGTTTATTGAAGGCATGTTATTTACCTGTAAAATCTTCCCTACATTCAAAAGCCTGGATCTTACCTGGGCACTGCCATCTTGGTTGTGATGTGAGCCGCCCGGCCATACTAAGAGTTGTTACTGAAGTCTCACTGTAGCAGGGGTAGGCTACCTGTCAATTGAAGTCATGTGACGGGTAGATAGCAAACCCTGCTATGCCTCCAGCTCTTCATCCTGCCTGCCATCTCTGGGATCACAATGGTAACTTAAATGCAGTGCTGAGGGAATTACTAGGCTTCTCCTGGGCTCTGACATGTCATATGAAGCAGCCAAAGGGGAGACCTAGGTGGACACCCCTCACTCTGCTTGCTCACTCTCTGCAACTAGCCACAGTGGGAGAAGTGCTCATTAACATTGTATAGTGTGGATAGAGGAATTTTATTCACACTATATTATGTAATGCACTCTGCATTACACAATACTGACCCCTGCATTACACAATACTGACCCCTGCATTACACAATACTGACCCCTGCATTACACAATACTGACCCCTGCATTACACAATACTGACCCCTGCACTCTGCATTACACAATACTGACCCCTGCACTCTGCAATACATAATACTGACCCCTGCATTACACAATACTGACCCCTGCATTACACAATACTGACCCCTGCATTACACAATACTGGCCCCTGCATTACACAATACTGGCCCCTGCATTACACAATACTGGCCCCTGCATTACACAATACTGGCCCCTGCATTACACAATACTGGCCCCTGCATTACACAATACTGGCCCCTGCATTACACAATACTGACCCCTGCATTACACAATACTGACCCCTGCATTACATAATACATAATTCCGACCCCTGCATTACATTACACAATACTGACCCCTGCAGTCTGTATTACACAATACTGACCCCTGCACTGCATAATACTGATCTCTGAACTCTACAAACCGTTCCTACTTATAAAAGGAGCCTTGTTAGGTTATTTTAACAAAAATGCTCTGCACCTTCTATGATAGGTTGATCTCCACCTCTGAAGGTTTTCTGTTCTTTAGTATTCCTCTAACCTACTTAATTATTTTGTGAGGTGGGGGAGGGGCAGGGGACCTGATTTAGCATGGACAGTAATTGTACACTACTAGAAGAGGAGAGGACTATGACAAGGAGAGAGGGAATTAGTCAAATGTGTTTGCAAGTTCAAAAGTGCATTGCAAGGAAAGGAAAAATGCAGCAAGTAAGTTTTAAAGTACTTGACTTTCCTGTGCTTTTTTAAGTTGGGACAGGCTCTCTCTAATTCTGGCTGAAATGTGTCGGCTTGCCATGGGTAGCATTTTAGATTTGCAGGGATGGTGGCATCCTCTAATAAGTAATAATAGTTCCTTTCCTGCACATGCTGGAGGATGGGAGTGAGTCATTTTCATAGAGCATCTCCTGTCTCTGTGTCACTCTGTTCCCCTGAGGATGCTGCCTTCTATTTTTATACTAGTGACACATGTCTGAGCTGGGCGCATTTTTTTTATCTTTGGCTTCTTGATGTGATAAAAGGGGCAATATTTTTTATACCGGAAGATCTTTTTTTTTTATTCTTTTAAGCCAGTGGTTTATCTGCACCTGCACATTATTGTGTGTAATGCTGGTGGTGACATCCTGATAGACTGATTTATTTCATTTGTCGCTCATGTAGCTGATTTTCTGACTTGTTACAGAGCCGTTGGATATGTTTTCAGTCCATCTACATGTATAGTAATCGTCTCTCATCATCTGCTACTGTGTGTGCTTTAGATGTGATCATTCAGTGCAGTCAAATGCAGCACACTTCTATTTTACCCGATTCAGCAAAAGCAAAGGACATCAGAATAAAGTGTACGTCTCCTTGTGTCCGCCCACCCCTGCACATGACTGCTGCATTTACCCCCCCCCCCCTCCTCCTTTCCTCTGTAGGTGGATGTTATTTCTAGTCCTTGCTGTATTATCCATCTAACAATCAATTCCATCGCCTGCCAACCAGGCCTAGAGGAGCCGTCTGAGGCACTTTGCACGTCACCTGGGACATTCTCCTGTCTTCCTTTGTTTCGTGACCTAATTGGTCTCGCTGTCAACAGTAGCCAGGTATTAACCTGTTAATTCCTGGACGCCAGTGGGTGAGGGTTGGGGGGGGGGGGTATAGCAAGCTTTCACACGCCAGTCTTTGGCACCAAAGTGCATGAAATCCAACTTGATCATTATAGAACATGTCCACAAATTATGTTTTTTTTTTTCAGATTCAGAACATTAAAGGGGTTGTAAAGGTTTGTTTTTAATTTTCTAAATAGGTTCCTTTAAGCTAGTGCATTGTTGGTTCACTTATCTTTTCCTTCGATTTCCCTTCTAAATGTTTTTTTTCTGAATTTCTCACTTCCTGTTTCTCCTCAGTAAGCTTGCCCCTGTCACCCGAGCCGTTCTGGCTGGGGGTTGGTCAGCCAGAACAGCTTACTGAGGAGGAACAGGAAGTGAGAAATTCAGGCAAAGAAAACAAATATTTAGAAGGGAACCAACAAAAAACAAACCTTTACAACCCCTTTAAATATTCATGATATATGAACAGTTGTGCATGCATTGTTGCTTGGTATTCTTTGAGTTCTGTTCACTAAAAACTGCAATGTGCTCATATTCACCTAATTTTGGGGTTAAAATTGCTCTCTTTTTTTTTATTTTTTTATACTGAATGGGTCAGTAATGGCAGCTGGCCAAGCTTGAGCTTTTTTTGAAGCCCAAACTCAGGTAAATTTAAAAATTCACACTTGCGGTGGGGTCTCCTCCCCCTACAAGGGTTAATTGCTCATTGTGTCCGAGGGGGTTTCACAAGAGGTTCTATCGCTTATCTGATTCCTCAATTCGGCCGGCTCCAGTGCCATCCATTTCTGCCCAAAACGCCATTATGTGTGCAGAGCCTCCATGTTCTCACATACAATACATGGTCCCCTGAGGAGGCGAGAGAGACTGGAGCCAGGCACAGCTTATACAGGCAGCAGTGGGGGACTACACTGGTACAATGGTCAGTACAGGCTTGTTTTAAAACACAACTCTTGGCTGCATCTAGATTTACCAATGCAATGAGTTCCCTCCTGCCTTGCATGGTTTAGATGCTGGTTTGGGGAATACATACAAATACTTACCTTATTCCTCACTCCCACAGGCTTCCTCCATTTCTTGTCAGAGGTCCCCTGGTTGGTCAGAGTTGTCTGATGGCATCTTGTACAATGCAGGACCTGCCATCCTGCATTGCACAGAAGGAGAGTATGTATTGTTTGTATTTCTTCCCAGCCAAACAAGAATTTAACTCTTGTAGTACCGGAAGACCCCATGAACATAGGCTTGATATAACCCCATTAACATAGGCTTAATATAACCATATGTACTAACATTAGGAAGTGTAGGATCCTTTGGGGGGGGAAAAAACAGTAGCGACATTGGTGCCCGCTTTCTGTACATGCCTAATCCTACGGAACTTACAATTGCTATTCTTGAGGTGCCATTTGTCATGAAGTGTAAACCCTAATATACAATGACTGCACTTTTCTTTTTTTTTTTTCTTTTTTTTAAGGTTTATGTATGTATTTTTATTATTTTTTGTGGTCAGAGTTTTCTATAACAACTAGCAGTGCAAGTCTTACTTATGGAGAGCCAGATGACCTCTTCTGGCTGAATGTCTAAGATTTCTTTGCTTATATTTGGCCTTGGGGTCAATGCTGTGACCACACATGTGATCAAATGCTGCTCTGTTGAGTCTGACGTGCTAGCAAAATGAGTACACATCTGTTTGTTTCTTGATCTGATGATTATCTGGATCACTGATCCTTTTAGGTTGATGCACTTTCTGCTTTTTCAGGCCTAAATGGGCTAATGTGCCACCAAATTTTCACAGTTAAAGTGCCGCCTGTCTTATTTCCCACTCCTATTTTCCAGTCAGTTGGCCTCAGTGGTCAGTAAAGGGGCACTCACTGGACAGTAATGGAAGTTGATATTTCAAATGGGTCTGTCATGCCAATTCTGTCTTTCTTCTGGAAATGGGTCACAGATCTAGTACAGGTGTGCTATGATTGAGCTTTAGGGCACTTTCACACTGATGCAGTGTGGTTGTCCCTACAGTGCAGGTGCAGCACAGTGTACCCACAGTTTGTGTGTGGGTTACCTGCGCTTTGCCATAGACTTCTATTACTTTAGGTGGTTTGGTGAGTTTTCTGAACTCTTGCATGTGGGAATTTTGATGCGCTTTCAGAAAATGCACCAAAACCACCCGATGTAATAGAAGTCTATGGCAAAGAACTCGCATGAAAACCGTGGCTACACTGCGCTGTGGAAAAACCACATCACATCACTGTGAAAGCGCCTTTAGAAGCATCAGAATGCCTTGTCTCTATACTGGTTCTGGGTTAGTGACTAGGACAGCATTGAAACCAAAGCATGACAGCCAGAGATCTAGCATTCCTAAAAGGAGATTTAAGCCATCACAGCTTCCATTATTCTTTTATGACAAATTCCCTTTAGCCATTAGGTCAGGAAAAATCAGCCCAAAGTAACAAAGTTCAACTAAATCTGAAAGCCACAAAATAATATTTCTGATTAGTAGGGCCTCTTGTACTCTAGAAAACGCCACGTTTTCTTTACTGATCTTAATGGAACACATTGTTTTTTAATGGGGTTGTACACACAGACGTGTAAACTTGTGCTGCGTATAGATCAGTTGTCGGTCAGTATTTGTACACCCCTATACATGAAAATACGCACATATGCCACCTTGTAAATAGGTAGTGCAGCACTAAATATCAGTCCACATATCATTAGTAAATAATAAACACATCCGTGAGATCTTCAGTGATGATACATGGATATAACATGCAGGTAACTCTGTGGATAAAAAATAACCTTCGCCAATGGTATGAATGGCCGCTCACCTTGCACAGTGGACCCTTTAATTATGGAGGGTCATATACACCTTCCCTTATGGGCTATAGTAAAGATGGTTCTGAGGAACAGCTAACAAATCCAGGGTCAGTAGGGGATAATTTACTCCAAGGTCGCATGGATCATGAAATTATAAGAACAATACATAGTGCTCTCCGCAAATGGAGGGAAGTGTCGTGACGTCACCCGCGGCCATCACACACTCGTTTTACAATATACACGCTGCTCTATCTGGCACTGGATTACTGACATGTTATTTTTTTTGTTGGCTGTTCTTCAGAACCATCTTTACTATAGCCCGTAAGGGAAGGTGTATATGACCCTCCATAATTAAAGGGTCCACTGTGTAATGTGAGCGTCCATTGGTGGAGGTTCTTTTTTTATCCATGGAGTCACCTGCATGCTATATCCATGTATCATCACTGAAGATCTCACAGATGTGTTTATTATTTATTAATATGTGGACTGATATTTAGCGCTGCACTACCTATTTCCATTTTTGCCTTTAGAGATTTGATTATTGACCCTTGGTGTTCAGCTGCTTCTCTATAGGGTTACATTATTGCGCTGATTTTGTTTTTTCTTTATACATATGCCACCTTCCCTTGATTTAAAGAAAGCTTGAAGAACTTTTGTGTACGCGTTATCCAATGTTTCTACATCAGTACTGCGTGCAAGTACCCTGAAGGTAATAGCGGGCATCCTGTGATATCTGCTTTTAGGCAGGACATTCACTTTAATGTTGAATGGTATGGATCATTTCCTCAATTGGTAATAACTGCATATGTAGTTCTGTTCTATTGCTGGCTATAGATGGACAGATTTCCACTATCTGCTTGCTGAATATCTGAGTTTGTTTAGGCGACTTCTCCGGGTTGACTTTATTTTTTTGTACATTTTCAGAGCAGAGTCCAACCCATGCAGCATGCATATACTGTGAGCTGGGTTTGAAGTTTAGTACAGCATTGTCTGGGGCTTACATTTAAACACAGAAATATCAAGTGCACCTACCCTCATATGTTTACCAGTGAGCTTTGTCTTGATTCCGTGTTGCTTTCAAGATAAAAGGAAGCTTAGTAGCAAAGAAGACTGAATGATAAAGACACTGAAAGAGTTGTTGGAGATCACAGCTCAAATCCCAGGGCTCTCTCTGTATGACCTTGGGAAGGTTACTTTCTTCCCTTTTCTATGGTCGGTGTACATCTGGCTAGTGGTTCTTCTGTCAAAAACCTATGATGCACTCTAAATTTTTGCCAGCAAAATATTGTACTCAGCATTTTTATTACAGTAACATGTTTGGCAGGCTCATAGGAATAAATGGTAACACAAAAAAAGCACTTCCAATGTTTTCCACTTCTTACCGAGGAAAATGTACATTTTGGAAATTCCTTAGTACTTAACATCATGCTGCAGTCTAGTAGCAAGTACCATTAGGTGCCCACTCATAGTACCCCATCATTTCCTAGAGTTCCAGAACAGAAGGTGGTGCTGCTGGTTATGGGGAAACACATGAGATATGGCCTTGCCCCCCACAATTCAGTGCATGTTTAACAGATCAGTAGACTTAAGCATGTTCTAATTGGGGCAACTTGCTTAGCCTGGTTTATAATTGACTTCCAGCCTTCGCCCTTCTACATAAAATAATTAGAGATCACGACCCACATAGGCCTGGTTCACACCTATGCATTTTTTTTTTTGTTTTTTGGTTCCATAGACTTTAATGGATCAAAAGCGTGAATTGAAAAACACACGTAACGCAATATGCAAACAGCAACCTGAATAGGTTTGAATCTGGCCTTAAAGAAGGCAAATAACCCCCACCTATGTCCCATTGGAAGATCTCCCTTCATTTCTGATCCCATAGCCAAAACTGGAAGTGTGGAGGAATACTCGTGTCCCCATTTGAAGCTTTTCCCTTGATTAGTGTTTTGACTTCAATCCACAATTTGGGATTTCGTTTTACTTTTACGTTCAATGATAATATTAAACAGGATAATTAGAGAGGGTGAATTTCCCTAAAGGGGACACATACAGCAATAAAAACAGACAGATGATCTTCTAATCCCTCTCCACTGTATAGAAAGTTTTGCCTTTAGTTTACACTTTACTTCTAACATTCAAACTGTCAGACCCCATTCAAACATTCATTACCAAAATATTCCTTTGTTTGTGTCTATAGTATTTGTCTGTTTTTGAAAAAAATTAAGAAAAAATACTAGAGGTGCACTGAATGGAAATTTTGGTGCCGAAACTGGAAATGCAGGATGCTCTACGGTAAAAAACCAAAAATGACAGTTAAAAAAAAAAAAAAAAGTTAATGTATAATTTGTATTATATTCCACTTTTTAATGAATACCATGAATTTAAATGAATATGAATTTATTGTCCGCCATTATTGACCCCTTTAGGGCAAGAAAGGCTCAAGAAAAATGTATCCCTTTAAATTCTAAATTCTATATGACACTGGTCTGTTGCACTTCCGTTCTGGTGGTAAAAATCTTACTTGATGCATCTTCGGTCAGTTAAAAAAAACTTCACCAAAAACACACCTCCCTGTTAACATGATTTGAAAATGCAGCAAGAACGCATCAATAACCCATGTTGCGTTTTTGAGTCACATAACCTATGAAAAACACACCATAAGCACAGTAAAATAGCGTGCGTTTCTCTTATCGGCAATTTTCATCCGATATGTTTCGGGTTCCAAAATGTTTGTGCATCCCTAATAAAAAAAAACAAACAATCTTATTACATTGTATACATTGTGAACACCTATGCGATCTGATTCCAGTGTGGACTAAAAAAAGTGTCCTGCACCATTTCAGTGCGAATACGATGAAAATTCAGTCATACAATATGTATGGCTGAATTTGCATTGCACAGACATTGCATGTGATCTGCACAGCAGTGTGATGCAAATCACTTGCGGCGTCCAACGACACACCAGTGTGAACCCAGCTAGAGGCAGAGAAACAACAGTACACTAATCCTCCCAGTGAAGAGCTGTGCAGGGGGCGTGTCAGCACAAGTCTTGGACTTTGGAGGGCAGGCAGGCTGTACTCTCAGCACAGCCAGAAAGCTGGGATTGCTTAGCTTGGAAGGCAGGGGGACTGGCAGTCACAAAGGAAGCAATGCAAAGAGAAAAGGATACTTTATAACACATGATACAACGAACACACATCAGGAATCTGAAATTTCAGGGTAACATACACCTAAAATTACACAGCTGCAGAAGTCCTGTTCAAAGAATAGAACACTGGTTATGGTCTTTACTATTTACTGATGGTAATATTGATACCAACTCTCAGTGATCAGAGTACTAGCATTGAGCATGTAGAAATTGGATAATGGGTGGTGAATTAGTTAAATGGCTTTTTATGTAGAGGAGTTAATTAGATAAAACTATGGATCTGTCTGTTAATAAGGAGACAGGCCACTGATGATCAATCTACAATGGAATCATACATGCCCAGGCAGAGGGTGTGGAGCTGTTCCTCCACCATTCAGTGAACAGGTTTAGTAGGGGGCATGAAGTGCCCCCAGAAGAGGCCTCTTTCTGCCCCTTGCCACCTCTATTTATAGTTGGTGTGTAAAGGAGAAGCTTGGTTTCATGCAGCCATATGGTGTACAGAGAGGAGTCGGCTGTATACCCATCTCGCTCGTATATCCACCCAGCTTGAAGCTTTGGAGTATGCAGTCAGCTTCTGTAAGCGTACAGCAGGAGGGGGAGGGGAGATGGGAAGTGTGACCCCCCACCTCTTGTACTAAGCAGCTTTAACTCATTCCTGACATGCTAATTACCAGCTGTAAGCAATGCCATGTATAACCAAGAGATGGAGTGGAAGGATTTCTTTTTTATTTAACTTAATACATGTATGCTTTGACAGTTCATAATGTACCATGTGACAACCTCTAATGTATTTCAGGCTCTGCAACTCATTAAAAACATATTTTTTCCAATTATCTCTATTCACAAAGAAACCGTTTTTATATGTTATCATGGCCATACATAATCACAACATCTGTGTAGTAAGATTTGTAGAAGGCGGAATATCCACAGGATTAGGAAACTCAATTAGTGACATCTCTGCTCACCCAATGAAATGTCTGTGTGCAGAAGTCTGCATTATATGTATGGCCGTCCTATTTGGGGATGTTGGGAATTTTAGAACTAGAAAATTAGAATTTATTATAAACAGGTTTTCTGATAAAACATAAATCTATCAATCATATAGTTATAGTTAATATGTCCTTTTTATAGCAATAACTTTAATTCATGGGACACACAAAAAAAAAAAAACAAGTCCATGTTTCCTGTAGGACAGGGGTGCCCAACCAGTGGCCCGGGGGCCACATGTGTCCCGCGGATCCTTCAGATGTGGCCCGCGACCTCCTGCTCTATGATGGTGGGTTGGCAATCCCAGATCTTGGGTTCCCGACCCTCTATCCCAGAGTATCAATGTTGTGAATGAAACGAGCAGTAGAGGAAGCAAATGGCTGTGGAGCAGAGCCGCATAAGCCGATGCTTCCTGTATAGCGCCAGCTCCTGTCACAGGCGGAGTGATATCAAATGTGCTCTGCCTGGGACAGCAACAGCCGGGGATACCTGGATGGAAGACGGTTATTATAGGTCAGTTCATTACTAAAATCACAGTGTATATATGGGCATATATTCTGCATTGGTTACTTTGCTGCTTTCAACTGATCTGCAGGTGCAGCGCAGTGTACCTGTGGGTTACCTGCACTGAGCCATAGACTTCTGTAATTACCTTCGGGTTTGGTTTGCTTTCTGAAAGTGCACCAAACCTGCAGGATATAATAGAAGTCTATGATAAAGTGCAGCTAACCTGTAGAAAAGCCAAAGGTACACTGTGCTGCAGCCAAGGTGTGGGTAAACTGCAGCGCATCAGTGTGAAAGCAGCATTGGGCCCCTTTCACAGGATCAGTCCGACCCAATCGGACCCTCCATTCACCTCTATGAAGCAGCAAACGGACTTGTGCCCATTTACACCCGCCTACCTCGTATTCGATTTGTTGAAAAAAAAAAGAAGGGGATCTGTCCCCTTCCGTCTGGGCAAATCATAGAGTAGCGTGGGCAGCGTCCGTGTCTGCTCTGCAGTATGCATGTCATCCACCCGCTCCACTCATTGTGGCCCGCGACCGGTTACCAAGTCGGTTAAATGGCCCTCGATCTTCAAAATGTTGGGCACCCCTGCTGTAGGACATGTCTTCTCGATCAGCATGTTGTTTTAAGGATGGCTATTTGGGGACAGAGAAGATACAATAGTTTTTCATGTTGGATTTTTTTGTCTGCTTTGTAAATACTGTGACATCCTACTTCCACATCTGCCGGTGTTACACAACATAACCACCAGACCTGCGCTGACACCTTGGATTGCTTTCCCTAGAAGCATCTAGTCGTTCCTGATGCTGGAATACATATTTCTTGCAAGGCTCAAAGACCAATGTACAGGTCCTAGTGGCTTTCATCACTAAGGCTGGGTTCACACTACGGTTTTCCCGTCCGTCAGCCGCATACGATTTCAGTATTGAAAACGTACGGGCCCGGACGGGAAAATGTATAGATAGACAATGCATTGCAAATCGTATGCACTCGGATGCATCCGGGTGCGTACGATTTGCTGGCAAAACGTTTTTTAAACGTACGCTAAACCGTGTTCAACCACGGTTTTGCGGACGTTTTTAAAACAGTATGGCAAACGCATACGTTTTCCTTTAACATTAACGTCAATGGAAAACGCACATGTGTGCGGTTCCATACGTTCCCGTCAGTTTCAGCCGCATACGGTTTTTCATATAAATCGTATGCGGCTGACGGACGGGAAAACCGTAGTGTGAACCCAGCCTAATACTGTGTACAGGGAGGTTTTGAAAAACAATATTTAGTTTATAGAGTGCAGGTTTGCTACTGTTTTCTGTTGCAGTTTTTCTTTTTGCTTGAAAGCAATATCTGCTATTTTTTGTTTATTTTTATGTTTGAAAATATACCTGTTCAGAGCCGTGTTAACACCCTGCACTCTGCAAAACCTGATTACAACTCCATAATGATGTTTATTTTCTATGCAATTCTTGGTGTGCCAAGGAAAAGCAGATATATGATTATTCTAGCAACATGGGCTCACTTTGCACTTTGTAAGTCTATAAACTGTTTGGAAGTTCTAAAATGCAAGTATTGCTAAAGTCTAGGTGTGTGTGCAAAGTATACACAACAAGTGGTTTTCAGCCCTATGACACTATGCCCTCTAGTGGATTGTTTGTGATGTGCTTCTGGAATAAATACATCATCGCTTAACACGACCTGTAAACCATTTATATTGTTTTGTTAAAAAAAAAATTTTGCCAAGCTGGTAGTAGAAAATCCAGAATTGCTTTTTATGATGATGCATTTTGGCAAATAGAATAGTTGTGAGCATTATAAATAAAATGTGCCTGTTAAAAAATAAATAAAAAAGAAATGGCTAGACGGATGCATATTCACTTTTTTTTGTTTTTTTGGTTATCTTTCTTGGATGCTTAGATTATTATTATACAGCACCAACAGTTTGGGCAGCTCTTTACAACATAAGGGCTGACAGTACAGTTACAATACAATTCAATACAGATGATCGCCAGACAACCTTCTGCCAGCAGTGAAAGAGTAGCGTAGAATAGAGGCATAGTCTTTGAATTGCAGCCGGTGGGACTGACATCTGTAGTATGATCTCTATATCTGCTCTGTAGCAATGTACGCCACTCCCCTTCTGTTAGACTACATCATTGTCATTGTTATTGTGTACGCTGTGCTGCTGCCTTTCAGCCTGCAGGGAAGAGGCAGCAAGTGTGACACTACGAAGGCGTGTGCGTGCGCTCCCCAGTGTCTGCTATGGTCCTGTTAGCCGTCTGTTTTTTGTCTGTACGTTTTAGAGGCACATGTATCACGCTGAGCCTTCGCTTTTCTCCATCCCTTTATTCCCCTCCTGCGTTACTTATTTTTAAACACAAAAAGATGGATGACACAATGCACTGTAATGCTAGCTGTAAATCTGTGGGATGCCAGATAGTGCTGTGGTAGCAGCTTTATCACACCTGCACTGGACAAGATGGAAATATGGTTTTGGCTTCTTTCCATTAGGGAGATGAAAAGGAAATGGTGGCATTATTGAACCTTGCTGTTATGTACATCTTCTGTTTTATGAAGTATATAGGGCATGCTGTTATGTGCTGTTTAATCTGTTTGATGTAAATGTATCCAATAAATGAAAGTGTAACTCTACCCTTTTCCAGCTCTCCTTTCTTCGTGGTGTGAAGAGCTGGGAAGGCTTCTCCTTCTACGTCACCAGAAGAGCAGACAAAGTGACCCTCCAGGGAAACACCCCATGCAGCCCCCCATGAATTCTTTGTCCTCTATGAAACCATCTCTGTCCCACAGGTAAGTAGACATTTTAATATTGCAGTGATTTTTACATGCATAACTGCAGGCAGAAAAAAAAGAACTAATAGTTGATCGCCTATTACACACTTACACATTCATTCAGAACTCTGTGTCCTATTAATTTGAATAATGTGGAACTTTCCATAGGCTTGGACAGGTAAGAGTTTTCCTACTTAGACAGCGTACTTAATTTTTAATTTGTTATTTTGCAGTGATGGATCTTTCCCTTATGATTCTGTCCCTTGGCAACAGAACACAAGTCAGCCCCCAGGTTCTCTCTCGGTGGTTACTACAGTTTGGGGGGTCACAAACACATCGCAGAGTCAGGTAAGTTTACCATCTCTGATGAGAAAAACATTTATTTCCTCTTACGTTTATTGACAGACACATCTCCTTTCTCATTTTTGACCATAGGGTTATATCCCTGCCTGCAGGAGTAGGACACTAGACAGAAAAAAAAAACAGCACCACCTATTGGCAGTCCTAAATGGCGGTCAACTCTCTCTCTGCCACAGGCAGCAGGTAGTGAGGAGTATGGGCTTAGTTCCCTGCTGGAGTCTGTGGTTCCATGGCTCTTTCATTTAAAAAAAAAATGGGGAAGCATTCGGAGCATGTTACACATTGCTCCAAGAAATATATAAACAATATGAAAATACAAACAATCAGACAGAGATAGGTTACACATCTGTCTTCACCAGGAAGAATTTACTTCTGGGAAACAGGAAGTGGGCAAGTCTGTGGTTTGGGGCCACAAATCCGTAAAAACATGGCAATGATTAATCCATTCCTCTCCGTCCAAAGCTTTAAACATTTGCCAGGAGTTGAAATTTAAAGTGTAAGTTCACCTTTACAGAAAATCTGTAAGGTGAGCTTGCACTGGACCACCTCGCCATCTCACACGACCCCGCTGTACCTGAGGCCGGCGATCTGACACATTGTATCTCAGCTTTCTCTCCTCTTCTCCAGCGCTGATGGGACAGGCCTTCTGATTGGTCGGCGCCACTCATGTGATGCCTGCTATCTGTACCTCTAAGAGGTATGGATAGGAGATTAAGCCGTGGGGGATTTCTGAATCACGCACCGGTAAAGGGCGATGTGTCAGTGCGGGAGATCGATACAGCCTCAGCTAAAATGGTAAAATAAGACTGGGTGCGATAGGGAAAGGGGGGTCCAGTGTAAATTCGCCTTACAGATGTTTCTGTAGAGGTGAACTTACCCAGGGCTTTTTTTCTGCCGTATTCTGGTGGGAGGGGGGGACCTGTGAAAAGGTAAAAGAGCTGAGGGGGGATCTGTGAAAAGGTGAAAGAGCTGGGGGGGGGGGGTGTCTGTGAAAAGGTGAGAGCTTTGGGAGGGGGAGGGGGGGCAGGACTTGTGCAAATAGGAGAGCTGGGAAAAGGGGGATTTGTGCAGGAGTTGTTGCAGGGAAGGGGGGTGTGCGGATTGTGCAGAGGTGAAAGCTGTGAGGATAAGCTGTAGATGGGAGAGCTGAGGTGAGTTGCGGACTGGGGGTGTAATCTGTGGATGGAGAGGTGCAGAGGGAGGATGTTAATGGGGTACAATGGTGAGTTGTGGACGGGGTTGCTAAGGTGAACTGTGAAAAAAGTGCAGAGTTGAACTGTGGATGGGGCAGAAGATGTGGGTTGTGGATGGGGAGTTGTGTAGGTGAGCTGTTGATGTTGGGCGCATAGTTGACCTGGGGAGGGGGTGCAGAGGTAAGCAGAGAGGTGTGCAGAGGTAAGCAGAGAGGTGTGCAGAGGTAAGCAGAGAGGTGTGCAGAGGTAAGCAGAGAGGTGTGCAGAGGTAAGCAGAGAGGTGTGCAGAGGTAAGCAGAGAGGTGTGCAGAGGTAAGCAGAGAGGTGTGCAGAGGTAAGCAGAGAGGTGTGCAGAGGTAAGCAGAGAGGTGTGCAGAGGTAAGCAGAGAGGTGTGCAGAGGTAAGCAGAGAGGTGTGCAGAGGTAAGCAGAGAGGTGTGCAGAGGTAAGCAGAGAGGTGTGCAGAGGTAAGCAGAGAGGTGTGCAGAGGGTAAGCAGAGAGGTGTGCAGAGGGTAAGCAGAGAGGTGTGCAGAGGGTAAGCAGAGAGGTGTGCAGAGGTAAGCAGAGAGGTGTACAGAGGTGAGTAATCGATGGTTACTTTGAGGGGTGGGGGATTTTTGCTTGGAGAGGACAAGGGAACTTTGCTGCACCCCGTATGATATGCACTCCTCGGTACTGCACAATACATACTCCCGAGTCCTGTGCTCTGTGTTTCACTTTTCTGAACCTTGTGCCTTCTGCGATACCTAGTTCTGAGCCTCAAGCCCACTATTTGGTAACCATGTAATTTTCTCCTATAAGGGAAGGCGTGGCTGGGGGGCAGGTTTGTGGGCATGGTTGGGGCGGGACATTGGCCCTGAAGGGAAAGTTCCAGCACCTATTTTCTGAGAAAAAAAGCCCTAAACTTACCATTTAATGTTTTTGTAAACTAGCATGTTTGGTCTACATTTGTGAACTACTCCCAAAAAGGGAAAAATAAACTAGTTACACTACATACAGGCTTGCTTTGTAAGGCAGAGAGAAACATGCAGCAACCTGTGTCGGAATCTGGTTTTGTGACAGCAGTAAACTGATCAGGCTGCCAATCACCTGATTCTTGTGGCTTGAATGAGAATCTAGGGCTAGGGTTAGGATTTCTCTTAGGACTGAAGGTATGCCTATACATGAAAAGGATTATTTTAAAGCGTTATGTTTCTGCTTTATTTTGTGTATTAAAATGTAAAAAGTATACTTTGCAATAAAAATTGTTCTGGGTGTTGAATTGTATTGAAGTTTTAGTGACCAAAGGGTTAAGTAGGTAGGAAAAAGGCACTACAGTGGCCTTTGTGGGTGATGGCCTTCTCATAAATAGTAATAAAGGAGTGGGTCATGTAACAGAGGACTGCTAGCAGCTAATAGGTGCCAAGAGGCATCTGGAGCATTCCTACAACAGCGACCCAGTCACACCTGTTATCTCTGTTCCTATATTCCGAAATGCAAAGGATGTTATATTGAAAATGTTGTTTTCATGACTTCGTAGGCAAGTATGTGGTTTGGTCTTTTATGCATTTGTATTTCACTTCAGGTATCGACAATGTATGTTCATTCTTTTTTCTTTTTTCCAGGTTCTGGGAAACCCAATGGTTAATGCAAACAATCCTATGAATCCTTCTGGCAACCCCATGGCATCTGGCATGAACAACAACAGTGCTGGCATGAATTCTCCTCAGTTTGCTGGGCAACAACAGCAGTTTTCCTCAAAGGGCGCATCCAACCAGCAGTATATGCAGCAAAGCATGTATGGACGTCCAAATTATCCAGGGGGAGGAGGATATGCGGGCAGGTAAGAACTTTGATTGTACTGCTGAAATAATGCACTATAGCATAACTTTCTGATCTGTGTCTGTTGCTCTACTGTCATTAGAGAACACACTAGTATGATGCAGATTTCTTGTATGCATGAGATCTTTTCCTTCCAGCATTTCTAGTATTTTTATAGACTGTGTTGCCTTGTATGTGAAATATGTTCAGCCATTTAATGTTGGATTATGGAACATTTCTTGTTTTTGTGTCTTGTTTTCCTAAAAAAACTCTCTCTTCCCAGCTATCCTGGTGGACCCAATAATCCTTCTGGAATGGGCATCCCACCTCATTCGCGACCACCCTCAGATTTCACCCAGCCAGCGGCGGCGGCTGCTGCAGCTGCTGTTGCTGCTGCAGCTGCTACTGCTACCGCTACAGCAACTGCCACAGTGGCAGCGATGCAGGAAACTCAGAATAAGGACATGAACCAGTACGGCCCAGTGAGTTTTTTTTTTGCTGTTTTTGTTTTATACATTTTTTTCCTTCTGTATGTTAACTATGAAAACTTGTGTATATGTATATTTAAATTTATGAGTAACTTACATTGGAAAAAAAACTTAAAAAAAAATTAAGTTTGAGCTGAACCACCTAATCAATTCCTCTTCTAGTAGAGACTATTCAAGTCAAACCCAAAGTAATTTATGAATGTATAGTTCATGATGTTTGCTGTAGTTCATTGCAGATGTGTCCCACACTTAGGGGACTGCCAGTATTAATTGACATCTGCAAATGTTGTTTGCTGTTTAAAAATGCGACATCTCCTTGTACTCCTCCCCTTTCATACCTCAATACCTTTCCTCCCTTGCTGCTTACCTCGCATTTTACTCTTTTCTCTTTCTTTTGTTGAAGGTGTGTTCCTCTTTCCAGATGGGTCCTGCCCAGGCCTACAACAGTCAGTTCATGAACCAGCAAGGCCAACGAGTGCCCTCTGCTATGTCAGGCAGTATGAACCCAGCTGGGATGGGTCCCAACATGGCACCTTCCAATATGAGTGGCCCACCGATGGGAATGAATCAGCCTCGGCCTGGCATGAACCCTTTCAGCGCACATGGTCAAAGGATGCCTCAGCAAAGCTACCCTGGCCCCAGACCTCAGTCGTTGCCCATGCAGGGCATTAAAAGGCCATACCCAGGAGAGGTGAGCAGTGAAGATTATCCCAAAAAAATGTCTGAGCTGCAGATTTTCTTTCATTACACTGGTGTATTGGGTTTATAAAGGTTGTAAAAGCTCACTGACCATATCTTTTTCCAAAGGTCTGTTGACTGAAAATTATTTATGTAATAGTCACTTGTTAAAGCCTAGCTATAGGTTTGATTTACCTTGAAATGGTTTGTTTGGACCAAGCTCGCCTTAACAAATTATTTGCTTCACCAACAGATGTGCTGTATAAACTTTATGTAGCATCTGCCACATACAGTGTACAGTGCTGCATCTGGTCACAGGATGGAGACTTCCCTTCCCTTTCTTGCAACACTATTGAGTCAGGCTGAGCACTGCTCAGGTACCCAGAGGAAGCTTTGAAATTTTATGAATGAATACAAAGCTTCCTCTGATTGGCTGAGGTGGAGAACATGAGTGCCTGCCTTTCCACCTTAACCAATCAAAGGAAGCCTTTTAATCATTGATAAATGTACAAGGCCTCCTGTGAATGGCTGAGCAGTGATCAGCCTGACTCCATTTTGTTCCAGGCGTGAGACGGGAATTCTCTGTCTTACGGCCGAAATACAGTGATGTATACTGTATGTAGCTGATGCTACGTAGTTTATACAGAGCTTGCAGCAAGAGCATCTATCCGTGGTGGAGATTGTTTGCACCAGGTTTGTCCAAACAAACTACTTGAAGCTAAATCAAACCTGGATGTCCGCTTTAACTTCTTATATCGGTGTTGACTGCAACCATGTGATCTCCTCTGTCATGGCTGCCAGCTCTGATCCTGCAATCTATTGGGTTTTATGAGTTTCTACTTATTTTGGGTGTTGCACTCTCTTTTTTTGCACTCTCCATAATATAAAATACAGTAAGAATCTGCCAGTGAGGGTGTGACTTTTTTGTGAAGGTTGTGCCAGGTAACCAGACATGGAAATTCATGTGCCAAGAACTCAGTCAGTCTCCTTGAATATTTGATTTAACTTGACAACACTCTTCTCCAGAGCACTGACTCATCAGTTTTGAGTGGATTGGGTTTTTAAATGTGTACCTCTTTAAAGTACACATAGATTAAGATGTAAGAGCCATTTCTTGGCTGTATGGTCTTATGTAATATTTACATATCAGATACTGAATTTGGGGTTTTCACTAGCTGTAAGCCATAATCGTCAAAAAAGTAAAATAAATAAATGATTGAAATATATCACTGTGGGTGTTGCGCATCTATATAAAATATGAGTTTCCCTTTTTTTTTTTTTTTTTTTTGAAGGCTGGGTTCACACTAATGCGAATTGGATGTGGGTTTGTGAATATATACAATTAGACCATGCTTCTTATGAAGTTTTACATTTATTTGTATTTTTATTTATTTTTTCATTTATTTCTTACATTCTGAAAGTTTTAAAATATGTTTTGTTATTGAGCAAGACATACGTTTTGTGAAATGTGTTTATAATTGAGTTGTATTTCTAATTTTCAGCCAAATTATGGTAGCCAGCAATATGGACCAAGCAGTCAATTCCCCAGTCAGCCTGGCCAGTACCCAAGCCCAAATCCTTCTAGACCCATGACATCTCCAAACTACCCAGGCCAGAGGATTACAACACAGCAGAGCACAGGGCAGTACCCACCCCCCAGTGTTAGCATGGGGCAGTATTACAAGGTAATTGATGGTTTATGGAATGGCTCCTGATGAAATCTCGCATGACTGTTTGTAAGGAAGGCTATGAAAGTGCTAGATCTGATTTGTTTTTCATACCTATTTTTTTACATGCAACCCTCTTTCGTTATCTTTATCCAACAACACATTAGTTGACATTTTGTTCTTTTTTTTTTTTCTTTTTTAAATGCATGCAGTCAGTCCAGGCCTGTAGTGCTGCTAATACATCTGCGATAAAGCAGACTCTGAACTGACACATCCCCATCTGCTAAGCCCTGGCAGACCTGTCACTGCCTGACAAGTACGCTGGGCTGGGGGCACAGGCTTCTAAGTTGCATGCAGTGACAAGCTTTTGGGAGAAGGCTTTTTCTTGTCACTGTGGAGAATATAGGGAAAGACTGACAGATTGTTTTGATGGCAACCTGGCACCTTTCCTCGATTTTAGATTTGTGATGAATTTATGTTTTATTCTTTCCTTATGTCTTGCTTACAAACCTCAAAGAATTAGGGCAGTTTAAACTCCCAACAGTAAAATGGCAAACGCATACTAAAATTCACTCTGTATTTACAGGGTCTCTCTCAGACATTGTTTTCCACAACCATCCAGTCTTTTCATGTTCCACTTGATGGTACATACCTTTGACCATTTATGTGAGAATGATTCAGGGTTAGTGTACACAGGGCTTCCTCTGTATATAGTTGCCCCTGCACACCTCTAAGCACTCTTGGGGTGCAGTGCATACTACTCAATGGAATCCACACACTTAGAGTGCCTGTGTACACTAATCTTTACAGCGTGAGAGGGTTTTGCTTGTATTAATTGAGGATTAGTGTGGTCAATGTCTGTACTCTGATTAATAGGGATCACTCTTTCTCTTCGGTCTGCCCAAGATCACTTAGTTCTGGAAATTTTAATTGGGAGATGTTCACATTCAGAAGAGTTTATGGGCTTCTGCTTACCTTTTGTGTAACTTTTTATAAATGCATTAGCCTTTTGACTAATATAACTTTTAATGATGCTTTGGGATACAAGACAGACAGAGATACTTAGGTTATATGTTTTTTTTATCCACTGCAAAAACCTTGACAGTCTGCCTTGCATAAGGAAAGCCACAGCTTTGCTGTAATATAACCTTAACCACCGAAATAAATCTGTTTTGGGAGATCTAGGATATGAGGGTTATATTCTGCCATGCAATGGTGTATATTTATTCCCACTCCCAAATAATATACACATACCTGAATGTGAATGAAGACCTATTCTAATGAGTTACAAATAATTTAGCAAGTTGACAGCTGTTGTCTTGTGATCATCAAGTAATCCCACGTGTGCATCTAGATGAATAGCTGTAGACATGTAAATTAGTGAATCTTTATATCTAGTATTGGACAGGTCCCTTCTTAATAGTTCGTCTCATATCTCACTTTTCTAAGCTGCTTTTCATTCTGGTATTTTTTCCTCATTATTTTTGTACATTTTTTTAATTCATTATTATTATCATTTTTCTAATAGCAAGAGCAGTTTAATGGACAAAATAACAACTTTTCTGGGAGCGGCTACAATAGCTATAGCCAAAGCAGTATGAACGGGGTGAGTGTGTCTTCATACCAAATCAATCATCCACTATTTTACCAGTTTGGGTGGCTAAGAGCGTGATTTCTGTTTTTCAATCTTCTGAAGAAGAATAATCATTTTTAGAATATTGTTAGCATTACATATAACTGGACATTTCTCTATATTGTTAACCTGATAATTGCAATACATTTCTATTCTGTTAGCTGAAAGTCTGCTCAAGAGTCGGCTGTATTAGTGGTTTCTCTCTTCCATGGAAAATTCAGATTGGTTGTTTTTAATAATCCTAATCTAGGGGCTGGCTGATCCTGTAACACTCTGCTGATGCTCTTTTTATATTGCCCACTAGATTTTTTATAGCGGTGGATTTTTAAGTGAACCCGTGCTTTGCTCTCAGCCATCTGGGCAAAGACTGTGTAAGCTCCAATAGAGCCCACACAGGGGCCTAAATCGCTGGGCTAATCGGCAAGCAGCAATGTCAAATGCTCCTCCATACCCCCAAACTATTGGATATTTTCTTCTAGGTGAACTAAAAGTGAAAATATCCTAAGGAGAGGGACACTATGGGACAACCTGTTCTGTGGCATTGCATGGGCAAAGAACAGGTTATATATGTATAAATAAACAAACCTATTTTATATGGAGCGAGTGTATGAAGGAAGCACCAGAGCCTAGACTTTTCTTATACCATATTCCAGCCAAACCAAATGTTCTGCTTTGTTTTATGTTTGACTTTTCTATTTTTATTCTGTTAAATCTCTGTGTTAATGCTTGCTTCTGCTTCCTGCTCACAGGCCATTTGTGGGTTCACATTATACTTTTGACATGTATTAGGCTTCATTCATTTCCACAGGCGTTTTTACAGCCACTTTTCTGAGCGTTTTTTACAGCTTAAAAACGCCTGTCCATGTTATTCTATGGCAGGGATAAGCAATTAGCGGACCTCCAGCTGTTGCCAAACTACAAGTCCCATCATGCCTCTGCCTCTGGGTGTCATGCTTGATGCTGTCAGAGTCTGGCTATGCCTCATGGGACTTGTAGTTTGGCAACAGCTGGAGGTCCGCTAATTGCATATCCCTGTTCTATGGCATCATGCCCACATAGGCGTTTTTGAGCTGCAAATGGCATGGGCGTTTTTGAGCTGTAAAAAAAACGCGGGACCAGGGCGTTCTGTGGCTCCAGCAATAGAGCTGTAAAAACGCCAGACATAAAAAAAAAATGTTAAAAAACGCTACCGCTGCGTTTTTTTTTACAAAATAAACATGGACAGGCGTTTTTAAGCTGTAAAAAAGGCTAACGCAAGTGGCTGTAAAAACGCCAGTGGAAATGAAGCCTTATAATAGAATACTTGGTATGATCTTATGTATAAACAACAATAGGGCCTCAGCTGACACTGCAGTAGTATTGTTCTTACTGTAAGTATCACTTTATCAGAGTATCAGAGTCCCAATCACTTGACTGCAGTGTGGACTGGTGGGGTCCCACCTCTCTGAAGCCAGGCAATGTGTACTGACTGCAGAGTGTAAAATAAAACTTATTGCTGCTGGAGTGTTTTTTGGCACAAATCCGCTATGGCTGGGAAGCTTACTGTAAGTGATTTTTCTCACTTGAAAATAATAAAAAGCTATCTTAATTTGTTTTCATTGTGGATTACAGTATGTAGCTCATTGAGGTTTTCTGTAGACTTGGTTTCTGCATTAGTATTTGCATGTATGTTTACTTTCATACTTCTGTTATCCTTAAAGTGGTTGTAAACTTCAGACATGAAATATGAACAAAGCATATTCCTCTATAGTGTGTATTTGTATCAAATACGAAGGTGTAATTTCTGTCTGCTGCATGAACCACTTCTGACAAGTTTTCCTGACACAAGAGAAAAATTGTGACAGGGGAGGGATCTTCAGCTGATTGACAGCCTCAGCTCTGTTCCTGTGTGAAGGGGAGGTGCGTCCCTTTCCTCCAATCAGCTCTCAGAGCTCTCATCTCTGAGCTTTGCAGAGTGCAACCTCAGCTCTCTGTCCCTTTTTTCTGAAATCTCAGACAAGCTGTATAAATTCTGGATTTAAACAGATGTAGTGGAGAGAGAAGAGAGAAGAAGGGTTTACAACCACATTAAAGTGGAGCTCCAGCTAAATAGAATTTTGTCGTTTTTTACATTTAATTTCAGCATGTGGAAAGATTAGAACCACCTCCAGGTTATTTCGGTCTGTGTGGCTGCTGGGGAGATTCCCTCTCACTTTCTGTCCTGGTGACCAACAGTACAAGGGAGATCCAAAATCTTAAGAATGCCACCATAGTGGGTGAGGGAAGGGTCTTCGTCCAATAGTGATACCTGTTTAGTGACACCTTATGGGACTTCCCCTCAGATCCTCAGTAGTGACACAGGCAGGTAAAAACCTGACAGCGTTTCTAACTCTACCCAACTACATTTAAAACTAGAAAACAAAAAAAATGTTTTGGTTGGGCTTAAAAAGGTGTCACTTTTTATATGTTTTTTGAGAATATCCTCACAGGTAGTTTAATTACATTCCCAGACACAGTTTACCCCAATCTGAGCATTTGCGGGGTTTCCTGTAAAACAAACGTTGGTGGGACTTGAGGACAGGTTTTAGAAGAGTCTAAGAGTGATTATTCTTTCCTATTGGCAACTTCCCTCTCCCTCCACTGGAGAGAGCATCCTTGCAACCGATCACCCGTTTGCATCTCCATCCAGACTTACCGCCTCGCCCATCCTCTTTCCTGCTGTAAAGATGATAGTGCAGTGGCTGGGGGAGGGGGGGAAGCAACGTGATCTACAGGGCAACCAGGCAAAGGAAAGTTAGGGACCAGGCTCCTAAATGCTGCGATTGTGGTGGTCCAGATGGGACTGTCACTTGGTACGGATCCAGACCGTGGTCCACCATTTAGTGATGCCTGCTATAGTGTATATTATTAAAGAAGGGATGTTGTGGTGATGTCTATATTTTATTTGGATCAGAACACAGAGGAGTTTAGCAGTGCCCCTGTGGATATATATCCATGTGCAATGCCATCTGTTTCTATACTTAAGCAGCACTTTACAACAAAACTAGGCATACAGGTATCTTTTACTCATTGTTTATTGTATTAGTGCCATAATGAACAAGACACAGTAGTCGGTTGTTTCAGAGAATTTGTGTTATTGTAGGTCCTGGCCAGCAGGACCATCTGAAGCAGTCTGTTACTTTGTTTAATGTAAAAATAGATACTTTAATTGACAACATAGCAATATATATGAACCCCCCCCAAAAAAAAAAAAACGTATACATGGAATATAATATCAGATTGTAGCTTCTTTTTCTTATACATCGTAACTGGAAAATAGATTGCAATACATTTTATGTTTACTTAAGCTGACCTTTATCGTGGACTTTAGCCCAGTGAATGTGGGAAAATTATGAGGGTGTCTAGGCCAAGAATGGCATCATTAAAATTCATTTTCATTAATTTCATGTCTTCTGCAGCCCTCCAGACCGGGTCCTGTTGGAAATTACCCCCACTCGCCTGTTCCGGGAAACCCCACACCACCTATGACACCTGGCAGCAGTATCCCTCCATACCTGTCACCCGGTCAAGATGTCAAGCCTCCATTTCCTCCAGACATCAAACCCAACATGAGTTCTTTACCTCCACCACCAAGTGAGTGTTTTGCTGATACATGCCATGCTTTAAAGATAATGGTTAAACATCTTTTTTTTCTCTGTCGTCCACTGAGGGACACAGCTTGAGGGTAATTAAACAACCTAGAGTTATACTGCCACCTATAGATGAAATGGTACATAGAGAACTAAAGCACAGCTCCCTTGAAACAATAACCTATCTCGCATCACACCAGCCCAGTTACAGGAGAAAGAATGTCTCCTTCTTATCCCTATTTTTTAACTGAATTTGAAGATTTTCTCTATGTTGGAGATCCTAGAAGTCCCTTCAGTTAGCCAATGAACACAGGCTTTCCCAGTTCATTGTTATACTATACTCAAACCACCGTTTGACCTTGTATGCTGTGCTCTGGCAACCAGTCAGTCTTCTGCCAAACTTTATTTGAAATTCCTGCCACTCCTCTGAGGGCAGGACTTGATGACAGGCAGCACAATATCATGTGCCTACCAGCCTCTCTTCTTTCCTTCTTTCTGAGTAGCTTTGTCTCAGACCAACTGGTATCGAACACTTCCCTGTAATTGCACACTCCAGCCATCAGGGGGTGCTCTCCACTGTGTTATTCCCACAACAACAGCTGTAGTGGGGTATGTTGTGTTAAAAGATTGCTTTCTGCTGTGTTATTTTTCAACATGTCAGCAATAGAAGACACAGCAGCCTCAGAAAGTTCTCTCTGCAGTGTTATTTGCGACACAGCAGTCCCAGAGTGGTATGCTGTTTAATGCTGCACATCAGGCTTTGATGGGTCACAAATCTGCATATTCAGTGGTGGAGCATTGTACCACAATTTTGTGTGAACTACTGCAACAAGCCTTTTCTTCCTCTGCTCTAAGGGACAAAGTGGGTGTAGACAACACTGTAGGTGGTTATTTTGCTTCACCTACAGTGACAATGGCTATGCCTCCTCAGCTGGTCAATGAGGATTACTTTGTGGTAGTACTCTAGTAGTGGTAGTTCTATATATTTAAGGTGCATGTCTGTAGCTGTAGGGCGTCCACCCTTCTGTTAAAGTGAAATTAAATCCTCATTCCTCTTTCAGCAGCATATTTAATCACTTACAGAGTATGCAGCTTCTTCATCTTCTATCCTTGTCAATGTTCCTGTTTAAGCTATTGCCATGGCCACTGCCCCAGGTTTCCTGTTTCAGGGAGGTTTCTTTCTCTTGCTGCATCCTATGGTGTCACCCTTTTATGTAGAGAACGCAGTTTTGTTACCCTACACTGTAAGCGTCACTGCACCATACCCTAGGAAGGCAAAGCACTCCTTGCATCGCCCTCTTCTTCCCTTCTCCAAGCTAATAGACTGGCTCTAGACTGCACTGTCCACTGTCCATAAAAACTGGAAATTTTAGAGAATTAGTGGTGAGATAACAGAGGCTAACAGCATTGAAAGGTTAAACTGCATTTGCTTGGGTAGGTTTTTTATTCTTTTATGTTTTAGCATATGGAAAGATTAGAACCTCCTTCAGATTATTATTGCGGTCTGTGTGGCTGCTGGGGAGATTTCCTCTCACTTTCTGTCCTGGTGACCACCAGTGGGTTGCTGTGCCTGTTTCCTGCAGAAAAAGGTACATCTTTTTGAAAACATGGCCTACAAAATGACCATGCAATTTTCCTCCAGTTTCTGCATCCACATTTGTACATGGGTGGGGTGCCATTCAGAATGAATGGTAGCCCTGTCCATTTACTCACAGCGGTGTGTTTTCACTGCGAGTGGCTTTGGGTGTTGAAATTGCTGCAATTCCTACACCCGCAGCTTAGATTGCACTCTCTCTCCCTGCTCCGCATTCTTTGGGACAAAAGTGAGCAGACTATGCATGCATGAGAGGGGGGAAAAAAGCCTAGTGCTTATTAATTCCGAAGGTGCACCTGAAAAATTAAGCGTTCTTTTACAAAATTGAGCACAGCACGTAAACTAACCCTTTAAAGGCTCCCAATGCCTTTGTATGTCTTCAAAAATTATGGATGGAGTCGATCAGCTATTACTTTCCTCTATTTCAGAGACTTCTTGACATCCATCGACTTAAAGGATGCATATACACACACTCATATCTTCCAGGTCATCAGTGATTTCTCTGCTTTGCTATTGGTGACAGCCACTGTCAGTTTGTGGCCCTTCCTTACAGCCTTGCCTCAACCTAAGAAGTATTCACAAAGGTCCTCGCACCAGTTCTGGTCTTTTTCCTTTCCGAGGTGTTCTATGCCTGGATACCCCTCAGACCAAAGACTTTCTGCTCCTCAGGAAATGATCAACTTTGCAGTAAGGTTCAATCACTTTAATTCCGCTGTTGGTCTTCTCTGCAAAGCGAGTGCAGGAAATTATGGCATCCACATTCAAAGTGGTTGCATTTACTTGGTTCAACTCAAGAATTTTGCAACTGCACATTCTCCCCAAATAAGACAAATCGGTTCTTTTGTTTTTACAGTTGAGTGTAGAACAACATTTGGTCCCTAGCATCCTTAACGATCAGTTGTCTGTTAATTTTCAATGCCCTCTTGCTATTTTTTTTCTGATTCATACTTTTATGGGGTTACAACGCCTCTGTTAGGCCTCCTTTCCAACTGTTGGATTTAAATATACCGTAGTATTGTTGGTGACACACAGCCCTCCTTTTGAACCTATCTGGTATATCTCCTAAACTCCTAGGCGTTATTATCTGTAAGGTGGCCTTTCTTGTGGTCATCATTTGAACCAAAAGGTTTTCAGTGTTAACAAGTTGTTTTGAAACAAAAACCTTTTTACCGTTGGTTTCTACATTTCACCTTGATAAGGAGATTTTGCTAGGTTGCCTAATTAACATCAAAGTGTAACCCTCAATGAACAAGAGAGAGAGTAAGATTTTTGTACTTACTGTATAATAATTTTCTTGGAGTCCATTGAGGAACACAGCTTCCTCACCTCGTATACTATTATTCTGTCTTGGGCTTCTTGCCACAACTAAGCAGGCTGTGATATTGGAGGTGTTAAAGCCTCAAGGAGGATGACTAGTTTTCTATTTTCCTAATGTCCATTTCTCCTAATGGGCAGCAATATAACAGTAGGTTGCTTAATTATCATCAAGCTGTGTCGCTCAATGGACTCCAAGAAAAGGTTTTTATAGTGAGCACAAAATTCCTATTTTTATGTTTTATGAACTTGGCAGCCAAATCTAAGCAAATGATGTAAACCTAATTTCCTATAGTGCTAATTTATGGTGAATGTGTGACAGATTTAATGCAAGCCCCACAGCACTCCAAATTGATTTACCTTAGAAATATTTATGCTTTTAGTAAGGACAAACTTCAGCTCCCAAGTGCTGTTATAAGTAGATTGTCTCACCAGTTAGCGACACTGAAAGTAATTATAGGCCCCAGAGCTAAGAAGATTTCTGGGCTTCCCCTCTGCTTTGCTTTAAGGCAATTTCCCTACTGATTTCACTGCTGCAGCACAGCTGATGCAGGACAGAAGCATTAGCAACTATTTTTGAAAAAGCTCTTGTAACCACAGTGTTACCTGTAGCAGGTGAAATACCAAACTGTAGTCACCAATATGTGACTTCTGTACATATATGTTGAGTGGGTATGACCGTGAACAGTAGAACACACACCTATCTTCAAGTTTTTTGTTTTTATTTATTTGTGAGCATGTGCTTCTTTGTACATATCAGTTTTCCAAAGGTTTCATCAGTTTTCCAGGTGCCGCATATAAAAATGTTATTGTAATATTTGCAAGTTGTTCTTGGGTTCCTAATGTTGCTGCATCAGTGACCCTTTAGGGGGTCTCTGGTCCCCTGAGCTTTGCTTACCCCTTTTTACATTGTCGCACTGCAGATGCAAAAGGGAAAGTTCACACTTTCTCTCCTTCTTCGATCTCAGCCAGCCACACAGATGAACTTCGTCTGACGTTTCCTGTGCGAGATGGAGTAGTATTGGAGCCCTTCCGATTGGAACACAACCTTGCCGTCAGCAATCATGTGTTCCACTTGCGACCGACCGTCCATCAGACCCTCATGTGGAGGTAAGTGTGTGTGTGTGTGTTTTAACTTAACCTAGCTGTGCTGTGCTCATTGGAGAACTGTTAGACAGGACTCATGTTCTTTAAAAGAGAACTTATAGTTATTTTAGGTTAACTTCAGGTAAATTTGTTTTGAATGTTTATAAAGTGAAATTTTGCTTGTAAAAAATCCTTATTTTACAAATTAACATTTAATGCAGGGTGCTTCTATGCTACAGTGCCTGCTGTCTGATAAGACCATCACTAGCTGTGCAGTTGTTGACTGTGCTACATAACTGAGGGGAATAATGCGTTTCCCTCCTCTGACTCATTCACCTGTGTGTTTGTATAACCTGAGATTCTCAAAACCCCAAATTTTAATCCCTAGATGGATTTTAGAGGTGCCCCAAGAAAGTCACAAGATAACATTTTATTTGTAAAAAATTATAAAACCTACCGTATTTACCGGGGTATAGCGCGCACCCCTAAACTTGACCCGGATTCCTGTGAAAAAAAGATTTTTTGTACTTAGTTTTGGTGTCTTCCGCGGCAGCCTCGTCGGGTCCGGCGTCCGTCTGCGGCTTCGGGTGTCCTCTTCGTCGGGTCCGGCGTCCTTCAGCGGCGTCCTCGCGTCCTCCCTGCTCGTTTCCCGCACCGAGTTTGAATACTGTGCCGACATATACCGAGCGCAGTACACTCGTGTATCGTCGGGCAGGCTCGGCTACTCTCGTGGTGACGTCCTGTACGTCCAGGATGTCAGCGCGAGAGGCGCCGGAACTGCCCGAAGATACACGAGTGTACTGCGCTCGGTATATGCCGGCGCAGTATTCAAATTCAGCGCAGGAAAGCGGGTATCGGCGTATACCGCTCACCCACGATTTTGCCCTGATTTTCAGGGCAAAATAGTGTGTGGTATACGCCGATAAATACGGTATATACAGTCATCAAAAAATATATAAAACATCCTGAATACATTTTTATCTTCATAGGTATATCTCTCTCTTATTTTTTAACAAACAGGTTGGTCTTTATTGAGAAGACATCACAATACAAATAACATGTGTACATAGCTCAGTACAGAATAGTACAGACATTGTCACTAAAGCAAGCAGGGGTTTAGTGTCAACCTCAGTCCAGTGGCAGTCCATAACAGCAATCCACCCACCCCACATACAGGCATCGCGTCTGTCAAAAAGGTATATCTCTCTCTTATTAAATAAGGCAACATAGTTTTGTAATTACAAAAAAAACTTGCCCCAAAGAGATGGGACAAACAGATTCTACTTAATACATGTTCTGTTTCTCCATCAACATATTCCTTAATATGTGTTTCACAGGATCTACCACATGCTTCCTCAGGAGGACATACAAAGAGGTCAACATTTATGCAGTTTTACCTAATATATGTAAAAGAAAAACACCAACCCAAGCAATATTGTTATAATTGTCAAATACATCATGCAATGCATATATCACACATTTAAATGCAGATCACTTGTATAAATAAGTGTGTGTTGACCTCTTTATATGTCCTCCTGAAGAAATAGGTTTCGATCCTGCAAAATGCATTAAGGAATTGGTTGATGAAGTAACATAACCTGTATTAAGTAGAATCTGTTTGTCCCATCTCTCTTAGGTCAAGTTTTATGTTACCGTTTTTTTTACCAGGGAGGTATAGCCTATGCCAATAAATGTACTCAGTAAGTTTTTTGTGTGACTGCTGTGTATATTTTTAAAATTTTGTACAAATAAAATTGTATGAGGGGGTGTGTATTCTCCCGCATTTTCATTGTTTTGTATCTTGTGACTTTCTTGGGGCACCTCAAAAGTCCTACAATGTTTTTTTTGTGTGCGTTCTAACTGGATGTGGAGCCACCTATGTGTATCCCATAACTCCCCAGATTTGCATAATTTTGTAATCTGAGATCCTGCTATGTAGGTCTGTATTTACAACACTGCAGTATATCAGCTATGTTAAAGTAGAACTATAGGAAACACTTTTTGTGTTGTTTTTTTAATTTCGGATATAGTCATGGAGATTTATAACACCCGGCAGTTTTTTGCCATCTGTGTCCCATTGGAAAGATTTGCCTTCTCTAGAGGAAACTGGAACTCAGTGGGAATACCTTGCTTCAACACCAATGTCACCATTGGAAGATTTCACATCTATTACATTTGTGAGGACAACCCAAAATTTGGGATTTTCATTTACTTTCACCTTCAATAATTATTGTAAACAGGACAAAAAGAAAGGGTGAATCTTCCCAGACAAATAAAAAGGGGCACAAACAGTAATAAAAAGCATTTCCACTCTGTCCAAAACCTAAAAAATGTTTTGCCTTCTGTTATAGTTTAAACACTAGAATACCAGACTGGCAAAATGGCAAATGTAAAAAAAATGTATCTGTATAATTCCATGTTCATCTGCCTAAAAGAGTGTCTACTCCTTCCTAAACATAATAATTAATTTAAGAAAATATATGGCGTACCACTATGCATGCTCTTTGAATCACTAGAAAAGGAGCAATTCCTAATTTTTAAGGACACTTACTAACTGAAATTGTACTAGCTGATTGGAGAAAAGCAAACATGGTACCAGTATTCAAAAAAGGGCCAAGATATATACCTGGGAATTACAGATCAGTCAGCCTAACATTAACAGTATGTAAACTATTGAAAGGAATGATAAAGGACTATATCCAATAATTTGATAAGAATAGTAGTAGCCAACATGGATTTATGAAAAACTTTAAACTCTCTGAGGAGGTAAGCTGTAATTTGGATAGCGGAAGGCCTACAGACATAGTGTATCTAGATTTCACTAAGGCATTTGATACAGTACCCCATAAGCATTTAATTTACAAATTAAGGTCTTTTTGTATTGAAGAGATGGTATGTACTTGGAAAGAAAGCTGGTTACAGGAGTGTGTCCAGAAGGTGGTGATTAATGGCAGACTGGTCTGGAGTTGTGAGCGGGAAGCCCCAATGCTCTGTTCTGGGAGCAATTCTGATTAAGTTGTTCATAAATGATATAGAGGTTGAAATAAATAATTTCAGTGTTTGCTGATGATACACAACTAAACAGGTCAATAACTTTACAATAAGATATAGCAACTTTACAAGAAGACCTATTTTAAGGCCCCTTTCACATTGAGGCGTTTTTCATGCGGTACAGTGCTAAAAATAGCGCTGCTATACCGCATGAAAAATCATGCCCTGCAGGCTTAAATGTGAAAGCCCGAAGGCTTTCACACTGAAGCGGTGCGGTAGCAGGAACGCTCCAAAAGTCCTGCTAGCCGCATCTTTTTAGCGGTATAGGAGCGGTGTGTTTACCGCTCCTATACCGCGCCTTCCCATTGAAATCAACGGGAACCCGCGTAATACCGCCCGCAACGCGGGCGGTATTAACCCTTTTTCGGCCGCTAGCGGGGGTTAAAACCTCACCGCTAGCGCCCGAATATCGCAGTAAATACGACGGTATAGCGGCGCTACAAATAGCGCGGCTATACCGTCACCGCGGCTCCACGCCTCAATGTGAAAGAGGTCTAACCACTGCCACATCCCTATTGTATAGGAAAAAAGAGGACCCCCTTCGTTGTTTTTTGATATGTCTTTTTAATGATCATTTTATGCTTGAATGATTGAATAATTTTATGTACAAACAATAAATATATTTGCTAATCTATTTGTGTGGTTGTTGCCTACAAAGTCCCAACATAGGGAGGTCCTCTTTTTTTCTTATTTTAAAATAGAGAGTGGCTAAAATAAAAATATAAATACAAGTTACTTGTTGGGGAATAACCTTTGGGGGAATCGAGACTGGAAAAGGATTTGGGAATCTTAGTAGATGATGGACTCTGCAATAGCATGCAGTGCCATGCAAGCAAGGCCAGCAGGCTGTTGGCATGCATTACAATGTTATTTACTCAATAAAACTGTAATTTACCACTTTACAAAACTCTTGTTTGGCCACATCTTGAGTATGCCATTTAGGATTGTCCTTGAACTCGAGGGGGTCCAGAGAAGGGCACCAAAGGTAATAATTCTTCCTGGAGGAAAGACACCTAAGAGGGTATATGATCACAATAGAAAAATCTTTAAATGGTTACTATATCATTGGAGGAAAACCAATTAATCTTAAGTCTCTAAGAAGACATGTGGCCACACAATGAAGCTGGACAAGAAGCAATTCAAAACAATGTGTTTCTTATCGAATGCAATGTACATTGAGATTGGTAGTGACTCACAATCGCACACATCCAGGTTGGACTGGATGGACCGGTTTCTTCAACCTTACCAACTATGTAAATACGTAATATGTGTTTATATACAATTTTTTTTCATACATATTCTGCTATTCTAAACAGGTCTGACCTGGAACTGCAGTTTAAATGCTACCACCATGAAGATCGTCAGATGAACACCAACTGGCCAGCATCTGTTCAAGTCAGTGTCAATGCCACACCTCTTACCATTGAGAGGGGTGACAACAAGACTTCCCACAAACCTCTTCACCTCAAACATGTCTGCCAACCGGGCCGCAACACTATCCAGATTACTGTCACTGCCTGTTGCTGTGTAAGTATTATCTGTCTGGTCGAGACTTCTCCATACTCTACTAAATCTCTTGTGTGCCAAATATTAAATGAGCTAAAAGTTCTATATACTATGGATATTTGAACGTGATGTGTTATTGATATTGACATCTTCTAAAGCAATTAAGAGTCGGTTCACACTGCAGCCGCACGACTTCGGGGGCGACTCTGCAAGTCGTCCTGAGGACAACTTCAGAGGCGATTTGCAAAACGACTTCTGTATAGAAGTCAATGCAGGTCGCCCCCGAAGTCGTACAGGAACCTTTTTCTAAGTGGGAGCGACTTGCGTCGCTCCTATTAAAACGGTTCCATTGCATTCAATGGGACGCGACTCGTCAGGCGGCTGAGCCGCCTGTCGTGTCGCCCCAGTGTGAACTGGGTCTTACACTAGACTATATAAAGTGACATTGGAATCATCTTCTCTGATTTCCTATATGTAAACTAAACTATTAAGCAAGATTAAAAACTAGTTATAATATTATTATTCTTCTGTCCGCATTATACAACATATATAACTAACTTGGGCATCTCATGGATGAGTTTGTGTTTTGTTTTTTTATGTTGAACCACTAGGTTGAACAAAAAAAATTTACCCGATTTTCTCCTTCCCCTCTGTGTCTTTGTATTTTGACAGCGGGGAGACTTCCCACCATCAGAATACACTGATCACTGCTGAAGTCTATACCCTGCAGTTCTGATCGATCAGCAAAAATCCCACAGGATGGTTGTGAACAGAAGTTGATCAGTAGATCGACTTCTGTTTAACCAGTGTCCACACATGAATCAAAATTTGGCCAGTCCCTGCTGAATTTCAATCCATGTATGGGCAACTGAAGTGCACATCAATGACCATGTCTCCAAAATATGCCAGCATCCAGATGGCACATTCAAATGGTACCAAAGTTACAATTCATCTATTTTTGGTTCTGAAATTAGCTAAAACACAAACAAAAAAACTGAAGAACTCATGAGGAGCCAATGTACTAACTATCTGATATATTCTATGAATGAATATAAAGCTTCCTCTGATTGGCAGAGTCAGGTTGTGACATCATCAGCCCACCTCTCTGACTCCAGCGGCCTCACATGTTGGAGAGGGACATAGTTTGTTTGGGCCAAGCTGGCCCTAACAAACTATGTAAAGTATACCAAAAGCTGGAGTTCAGCTTTTAATGATTTGTGTTATAACTTTTTGTATTTTGTGTATTAATATATATAATAAAAAAAAAGCTGCTTTTCCTTTTTTACCCATAGTACCCTAAATGTTTTTTTTTTTTTTTTCTCGGCTTAGGTCGTGTTTAGGATTATATTACCCTTTTAGATTTTCCAGATGTTATGCCATAAGATTATATAGTAAAACATTGAGATTTTTATTGATGCTGACCATAATAGATCTTCCTTCTTCATTCCACAGTCGCACTTGTTCGTGTTGCAGTTAGTTCATCGGCCTTCAGTACGGTCAGTACTGCAAGGTCTGCTAAAGAAGAGACTTCTACCAGCAGAACATTGTATCACAAAAAGTAAGTTCACTGTCCTTGAATGCATCACAGTTGTGCATTATACACCCCAAAGGAATGTTTTTCATCATCACATTTGCCCTGGCTCTGCTTCTTTTTTTTTTTTTTTCTTCTTCTTCTAAACCCAAGGGGCATTTTGTATTAAAATATCACACTGTACCTCTAGGACAAGCATTTGGCTCACTCCCATTGATTTTATAGAGTGAGTTTGACAGGCAGTGCTGCCCATCAAACTCTTTAGGCTGAGTTAAAATTGTCCGAGCCATGAAGCAAAGCATTGCAGCTGCAACATGACATGTGTACAGCTTTGAACCCCTATATAGTACGATCTTAGCAATCCTGTGTTAACACCTGTGTACAGACAGACAGGCTACTGCTTTTGTGCTGGGGGGGGGGGGGGGGGGGTTGTGCTAGACGGTGGGGATTTAGGAGTGGAAAGGATTTATGCGGGGTGATGTATTTGTGCTCGGAAGGGGGATTTTGGGGAGAGAATTTGTGCTAGTGGGGGATTTGGGGGACAGGATTTACAACCTACATACCACTGAATTCTGCTTCGTAAAGTACATTTTAGGGCTTGTTCACACCATGTACAGTGTGGTAACAAATGCAAAATCACATTTTCTTGCCCCGCCTAAAAAAGGGTTGCCTTTTGCAAAAAATGGTTAGGAAACCCTGGCCTACCATGATCTATATGAATAAAAAAAGTTTGAAGAAAAAACAGATCTTTGCCAGTAGTGACCAGTCAAAGTCTTCCATATTGCATTGGGAGAGAACAAGATTGGACGCAGTGGGAAATGAGAACAGCAAGGTTTTCTTCTGACACCCTGCTTGTTTGTCTCTGCAGTAAAGAGAAATTTCAGCAGTGTAGCAGCATCATCTGGTAATGCAGCACTAAATGGAGAGGATGGAGTAGAGCAGACGGCAATTAAAGTCTCATTGAAATGCCCGATCACGTTCAGACGGATCCAGCTGCCTGCACGAGGACATGACTGCAAACATGTACAGGTCAGTGCAACAGACTAACCACCTGTTTCAAAATAGTGTTGTCCAGAACTATTGTGACAAATCAGCAGCATGTATATTTCTTGTGCAGTATTGTATATAATGTTTTCCTCTTTGTGTGCAGTGCTTTGATCTGGAATCCTATCTGCAGCTGAACTGTGAGCGAGGAACGTGGCGGTGTCCTGTATGCAAGTGAGTTTACAATTTGTATGTGTTTAATGTCAATCTCAGTTATTGTCTTTGTATTTAAAGCGGGAGTTCACCCGAAAAAAATGTTTTAACATTAGATTGAGGCTCATTTTGTGAAGGGGAATCGGGTGTTTTTTTTTAAAATCGAAGCAGTACTTACCGTTTTAGAGATAAATCTTCTCCGCCGCTTCCGGGTATGGTCTTTGGGACTGGGCGTTCCTATTTGATTGACAGGCTTCCGCCGGTCGCATACATCGCATCACGAGTAGCCGAAAGAAGCCGAACGTCGGTGCGGCTCTATACGGCGCCTGCGCACCGACGTTCAGCTACTTTTGGACAATCGTGACACGATGTATGCGACCTTTGGAAGCCTGTTAATCAAATAGGAACGCCCAGTCCCGCAGCCCATACCCGGAAGCGGCGGAGAAGATCTATCTCTAAAACAATAAGTACTGCTTCGATTTAAAAAAAAACACCCGATTCTGCTTCACAAAATGAGCCTCAATCTAATGTTAAAAATTAACTTTTTGGGTGAACCTCCACTTTAAGTATATAAAGAACTACAGATATTGCCCAGTTACAATGTGTAGCCTTTATCTGTCACATAACACCTTTCATAATATGTGTCCCCTAACTTCTTGTGTATGTTATTTCACACCAAGTGACAAGTCACTGCTCAGCCTTCGATCAGAAATCTGCTTTCAATCCCAGCATGCACCAGTATCGGCAACAGCCTGAGCTTGCTGTTTGGCAATAAGTGGGCTTTTGCCAGCTTGAGTATTTAAACCTACCTAGAGTGATGGTAATGTCCTGCTGCAGCAGTCATTGTAACATGTACTACTAGACTGTGACTCTTAAAGATGTGGACTTAATCAGTCGTGTGTAATAAATTTTCTACACAGGATAGATGCAATCCAAGCTGACATCCCTTCCATATCTTCTTGTATGTAAGAGCTGTAGAAATGTACATCGTCTAATTCTGAACAGTAGATGCTGCTCATGTGGAAAATGAATATTTTGTTGTTTTTGTACACTTATAAATGTTTATTTTCTTTCAGTAAAACGGCCCTATTAGAAGGTCTGGAGGTAGATCAGTATATGTGGGGCATCCTGAATGCAATACAGAAGTAAGTGTTTCCATCTTTCTGTTTTCTCTATAAAGTCATAATGTTTTCTCGTTTTTAGGGAAATCAAATTCAATAGTTTTATAGACACCCAACACTTTGGTGGGTCATTGTCTGCGTTTCTCATGTTAACAATAAACCAATATAAGGCTAGGGCCACATTATAGTGGTTAAACCCCCCCCACCCCCCCATGTCACTTTTTCCTTTGTATCTTTTACAGTACCTGGTTGAACCTGCCCAGTCTTGACTTCCCCTATGTAAACTGACCATGTTTATCATTGCTGCTCAGCTATGAAATAATGGTATGCTTTCGTGCCTCCCCTGTGGGAGTCTGCATCTCCCCCCTCTCTCTCAGCTCCATAGTGTTTAACACGATCTCCTCTCTCCCCCGACAAAAATTGCTTGTTCAGCTTTAACCCGAACAAACGTTTTTTTTAAATATATATATATATATATATATATATATATATATATATATATATATATATATATATATATTCATTCATTCATGGAACATGCCACATTAAAATGACCGCCCCATACTAAACAAATATATTCTGTTTATAACCCCAACAGGTCATGTTTTCAGGCTTTGCCATTATTTTACACAGGTGATTTGATCAGTTTAAATGCTTTAGTAAATAAAACTATTTCATCTCAGGGAAATCCTGAAAACATGACCCATTGGGGGTACTTGAGGACTGGAGTTAAAAAAACATTGTCTTAGACTACCCTTCCCATGCGCCTGTTTTATTTAAACGCAAAAGTAACAGTGTTGTCACTATTGCAAAAAAAAAAAGTGAACAAATAATGATCTATTGATAGGATCAAAAGGTTATAAAACTTTGTTAATGCTAGCGGTATACTGTACTACTTCCTCTCTGTATGTCTATTTTAAAGTTCTGCAAAAAGAAAATAATAATAATTTTAGGCCAGATTGGCCATTTTAGTTTGTCGTATTTTAGTCATCTGGATGGTTTTAATGGTATTTTAGTAGAAATTAGTTGTCAATTTTTTTTGGCGCTGAAAGGTATTTTTGTTGATTATTTTAAATAAAGGACGCTTTGCTTTTACAAAGTAAGCTGTCTGGTGAACCAAAACCTCCAAATATCATAGCTTACATATGTATATCTTATACTTGAGGGAGCGCTTAAAAGCCGACAATGTAGTAGTGGGCACCACTACATAGAACACTGCATTCTTCTGGGTCCTATGCTGCCAGTTACAGAATGCCGAGTATAAAGCATTCTATGATTTGGGGAAGTGGAGGTTGTGACTTCCTCTTCCCCTTCACTTTGTCCAATCAGAGAATACAAGGCATTCTGTGAATGGCAGCAGTGCTGAGTGAGCAAACCCCTTGTGGTCAGTATGCAGTGGAGCAGCACTTGGCACAAGACCCGGAAGATGGCTGCGCCTACTACACTGAATATGCTCATTCAGGTATGGAATATGCATACTTACATAAGTCTAAGCCGAACCAATGTAAGTATGCAACTAAGTTCATACCTTAATTTCAGCATTTAATCTACTGTCCTATATCCTCTACAGGAAAATTATTTGTGTTTCTAGGACATCCTAAAATGGTGTAAAATGGTGTAAAATGATGGAGAATGCATTCCTCACAGTTCTGTGCATGGTATACAAAACACCATATTGTTTGTTTCACAGCTCAGAGTTTGAAGAAGTGACCATTGATCCCACGTGCAGTTGGCGGCCGGTACCTATCAAATCGGAGATTCACATCAAAGATGATCCTGATGGAATGCCCTCCAAGAGGTTTAAGACTATGAGTCCCAGTCAGATGATCATGCCCAATGTCATGGAGATGATTGCAGCATTGGGGCCTGGCCCTTCACCATATCCATCTTTACCACCACCTCCTGGTGGAGGAAGCTCCAATGAGTATGTAGGACAAGGTAAGACTCGACTGTGTAATATTCTGTCAGCAGTATGTTTTCTATTTATAAATCCTCTGTACATCCCTGAAGCCCTGTGACTGCGGATAACACTCTGTCCACTAGTATAATGATGTTTAGCCCAATAATACTTGCAGAATTACAAGAAATACACTTAGTAAGACTCCTTTTTTTCATTCATCCATTTCATTTTAGGTAACAGTTACCAGGGTCATGGCAACTTTGACTTCCCTCATGGAGCGCCAGGTGGCACAACGATGAACGACTTTATGCATGCTCCCCAGCTCTCACACCCCCCTGACATGCCTGGTGGGATGTCTTCGCTGGACAAACCACTCAGTCACCCCATGCAGGACTCCGTAAGTGCTGCTGGCTCTGTTTACAGTCCATTTCAGGATGGCATTCTTCTTATTTTTTTATATTTATTGACAAAGGGTCATAATTGGTATTTTTCTTAATATTATTCTCTACAGATGCCTCATGTAGGAAATGCCGATCAGCCTCATGGCGCCATGCCTCAGGGCTTACACCCACCTCACCCAGGAAGCCAGCCTGGGCAGCCTTTACATCATGGTGGACCAGCACCTCAACCTCGACATCCGCAACAATCTGCTGGCCATGGGCATGGGGATATGGCCTTTAACCCTTCGTCGGTATTAGAAGGTCAGCCTGGTGGCCAGGGACCTCCTGATATGCCAGAGCCATCGCTGGATGTAAGTCAATTCATTGTATATCATCATATATTGCAAGAGCTACAGAGATGATTTGCTTTTCATTGGAAAGTACCTTCTCATCTGGTACTCCTGTATCTGAAGCTACTCTGCCATTATTTTGACTCCTTATGACAATAGATTTGTCAAGGCACATGTGTCCAATAGAAGGATACTGTTTATTTTGAACTACAATAGGGCTCAGGAGACTTTCAATAATATCAGAAGGTTTTACGTATGATTTTAATCCACTAAATCTAGTAATACAACAGCCATATATTTCAGCTGCTAGCGATGCAACGCTCATACAGTGCACATAGAAGGATATACATATGTGAGAGTACAAAGGGGCAGAAGAGTTTTGATTTTTTAATCGCATCTGTTGTCCTACAATTATATCAATTGATTTTAAATTTAGATTATCTTTTACATCATTTTATTTTCAAATAACGTTTTTATTTTGTTTTCAGAAAAATAAAACATCAGTACATAAGTACAAATATAGAAAGCGGCCATAAACAGGAATGGAATTTTGAAAGTGCCTAGTGCATATACAATAAGGTTATGAGGGGGGGAAGCCCTCCTCCGATCTTTTGGCATTGCACATTTCAACAGTAATAACAGTGCCTCAAATAAAATATACATATATATCGTACAATACCCTGAGACTGCCTCACTCAACTTCGTACAGTTAACAACCAGGTAAACAAAAAAAAAAGGGGGGGGGGGGGAAAAAGAACGGGGGGGCAGAGTAGGGAAGACCAGATGAAAAAAAAAATACTAAATTACCTCGATTCAAAACGAGTCCTCCCGAGAATGCCACTGCTCCCAGACACCATTGTGGTCGTCCAGTCTGTCCCGCAATCTGGCCGTCATATTTTCCGTTAGTTCCACGTCCTTGACGCTAGCATAAAGGGCCTTCCAGTGGAGGGCTATTAAGCACCTTACCGCCGTGAGAATGTGCCTGAGCATTTTTTTGTAGGGTTTAGCCATTTTTGGTTTGAGAGAGACCTAACGGGAAGAGTTTTGGGGTCAGAGGTATGGGTGCCTCAAAGAGGTGAGTCAGTAATTGCTGTGTTGCGGTCCAGAACGGGACTATCAGGGGGGATGTCTAATATATGTGGAAAAGAGTGCCCCTGGCTTTCTGGTATCGCCAGCAGCGATCAGAGGTGAAGGGGTAAACTCTATGGAGCACGTCCGGAGTCAGGTACCAAAAGAAGAGAATCTTACAAGCATTTTCTTTATAGAGGGTACACAAGGAACTCTTGGCAGCCTGACTCAAGACCGCCCCCCAGGCCTCCTCTGTGATCTTCTCCCCCAGCTCCTTCTCCCAGCAGAGCATATATGCATGTTTACCCCGTGCCCCGTATGGAGTGCTTATTTAGAATCTGATATATATCAGAGATCAGTCCTTTATGTGAACGGTCCTCAAGTACGATGCGTTCAAATGAGGAGGGTGCAGAAAACTGCAGGCGTGGGGCTACAGTTTGGGCATAGTGACGGATCTGTAAATAGCGGTAAAACACCTGTTTGGGAAGGTCATGTTTAGTTGGGAGCTCAGAGAACAGGAGCAGCCTGCGGGATCTGGGGTCCACTAGGTGTCCAAAGTGGAAAAGGTTCCGCAAGGCCCAGGGCCACAACATCTGATGTGTAAGACTTGCAGGCACTTTGGGGTTGCATGGGAAGGAGGTCATCAGTGAACATTCAGATTTAAGCTCACATTCACGGGATAGTTTCCACCACAACCGTCAGAGCTGTGACATACAACCTAGCAATCGACCAGGCTCTACCTCCACATTCGCGTTCAAGAGGAGACTACTCGGATGTACGGGCGCTAGCCAGATTTTCTCTATCTTCATCTATTTATTGTACGACCGCTTTGGGGAACCAGTAGACTATTGCTCCTAGTTGGGCCACTTGGTAATATTTGACCAGGTTGGAGAACGCCAGGCCCCCGTCGGTTCGGGGCGCCATCATGACCCAGCGTGGGACCCTGTGTCGCTTGTAGTTCCACACATAATGCAAACGGTCAGCCTGCAGTGTACATAGGTGGCTGATGGGGATGGGTAGGGTCTGGAATAAGTATAAGAGCTGGATGGAGGAGGACATATTTTAACGGATGAAATTCGCACTAGAAGGGATACTTGGTGGGTCTTCCACTTTCGGATCAGCTCCCTAATTGACTTGTATAAGGGAGGGAAGTTGGCCTGGTATAGGAAGGCAAAGGACGGGGTGAGGTTAACCCCCAGGTATTTTAGGGAAGTCCACTTCCAGTTATAGGGAAACCCAGATTGTAATTGGAGAAGTTCCTTCTCCGGTATATTAAGCGGGAGGGCCATGGACTTTGACGCATTTGTTTTGTAGCCCAAGAGCTCACCGTATTTATCGAGTTCAGTGTGTAGGTTGGGTCAGGGTAAGGATGATGTTGTCCACAAACGGGGATATCTTAAATTCTTTACCCCTCACAGATATACCCTGAATATCTGTGTTTCCCCGATTGGTCGCCGCCAGGGGCTCAACGCATAAGGCAAACAGCAGGGGATAGAGCGGACAGCCCTGGCAGGTGCCGTTAGTTACTAGAAAGGTGGGCGAGGTTGCAAAACAAGTTTTAACCTGCGATGTGGGGTTAGCGTAGAGATGTTGTACCGCCCGCAAGAAAAGACCCCTAAACCCCATATGGCTCAAAGTGGCAGTCGAATGCTTTTTCTGCGCCTAAACTCAGGATCAGGGATTCTGTGTTGTCTCTATTGGCCACGTCGATTAGGTCAATGACCTTTTTCATATTTGCCCCGCTTGTCGGAGGGGGGAAAAGCCCCCCTGGTCTTTGGGGATCAGTGAGGGTAGTATTGAAAGGATTTTTGTGAAAATGTTTAGGTCCGAATTTAGTAGGGCTATGGGCCTATAGATGGCACAGGATGAGGGGTCTTTGTCCGGCTTAGGGATTAGGGTGAAGTAAGAACATTGCATGTCATTCGGGATGGGGGTTTGCTGAAGAATGGCGTTATAGAGTTTAGTCATATGCGGGAGCAGTAGAGGGAGAACGTTTTTATAGTATTCGTAGGGCAGCCGGTCAGGTCCGGGGGACTCGTGTGCGGGTAGGGCTTTTATGGCTATTGTAAGTTCCTCACCGGTGATGGCAGTGTTTAGTGTGAGTAAGTCTGAGGCTTGTAGTTGGGGAATTTCAGCCCACTCTAAATAGTGTGTCATTCTGTCTATTAGGTCGGGTGCGGGGGATTATGTGTTATCTCAGGTTTATTGTACAGGTCAGTGTAGAAGTCAGCGAACGCGTTCGCTATGTCCTGAGAATGGGACAGCAGGTTGTCTGACCTGTTCCGAACTTGGTGTGGGGTGGCGGTAAGCGTTCAGTCAGTGCAAGCCAGTAGGGCTTGCGCCTTGTTGCCCTCGTCATAATATAGCTGCTTCAATCTGATCAGCGCTTTTTCCACCTGACCCATGGCAAGTTCCCGAAGTGTAGACCATACACAAGTAATTTGTTTAAGGAGTGATAGGGATGGGGAGGATTGCAGCCGGGCCCCCAGGACCCTAAGTTGCATTTCAGTCTGTAACTTGGCAACCTTGGCATCTTTTTTAAGAGCCGAGGAAAGGGCAAGGCAGCGACCCCTAAGGACTGTTTTATGGGCGGCCCGGAAAGTGGTAAGGGGCACGTCTGGGGTTTCATTTTCAGTAAAAAATTATTTCAGGGTGGATTCTAGTTCAGTTCTAGAGGGGACCTGCTGCAAAAGGAAGTTGTTCAGTCGCCAATTGTATGGTCTACGAAGGGGGGACACCGAGATTCAATGTTATCGTAATGGGGGCCATGGTCGGACCACGAGATGGGGAGTATCTGTGCAGAGTTAGTGATACGAAGCGTGTCATTGTTAACAAGTAGGTAGTCTATGCATGAGTGGGTATGATAAGGGGCCGAGTAGAAGGTGTATCGGCGATCCCTCATGTGGAGAGCCCTCCAGGCATCAAAAAGAGCATGCTTTCTAGTCAGGGCTCGGGGTTGCGTGACCCGGGAGCTCAACACGAGGCAATTGCAGGCCACAGAGTGTGAGAGATTTAAGTGTCCCCCCCCCCGACTACTAGGAACTTGTGGGGTGTTCGAGATAAACAAGTGAGGACCTTAGCTAGGAAAGGGTGTTGGCGAGTGTTTGGGGCGTAAAGAGCGCAGAAGGTGGCAGCTTGCGTCTACTAGTGACCGCGGAGAATGATATAGTGACCTTGTGGGTCCAGGTAGGTGGCTGAGCAAGTGAAAGGGGATCCTCTTTTAAAAAGTATAGCGACGTCTGCTCTTTTGCTTGAGTTAAAGGCCTGGTAGATTTGGGGGTAGTGTCTGGAGGCAAGTGTGAAGGAGCCCCCCCTGTTAACCACTTAAGGACCGGACCAATATGCTGCTACATGACCCAAGGGGTTTTTACAATTCGGCACTGCGTCGCTTTAACAGACAATTGCGCGGTCGTGCGACGTGGCTCCCAAACAAAATTGGCGTCCTTTTTTCCCCACAAATAGAGCTTTCTTTTGGTGGTATTTGATCACCTCTGCGGTTTTTTATTTTTTGCGCTATAAACAAAAAATAGAGCGACAATTTTGAAAAAAAAATCAATATTTTTTACTTTTTGCTATAATAAATATCCCCCAAAAACATATATATAAAAAAAAAAAATTTCCTCAGTTTAGGCCGATACGTATTCTTCTACCTATTTTTGGTAAAAAAAAATCGCAATAAGCGTTTATCGGTTGGTTTGCGCAAAATTTATAGCGTTTACAAAATAGGGGATAGTTTTATTGCATTTTTATTAATATTTTTTTTTTTTTACTACTAATGGCGACGATCAGCGATTTTTTTCATGACTGCGACATTATGGCGGACACTTCGGACAATTTTGACACATTTTTGTGACCATTGTCATTTTCACAGCAAAAAATGCATTTAAATTGCATTCTTTATTGTGAAAATGACAGTTGCAGTTTGGGAGTTAACCACAGGGGGCGCTGTAGGATTTAGTGTTCACCTAGTGTGTGTTTACAACTGTAGGGGGTGTGGCTATAGGAATAATGTCATCGATCGAGTCTCCCTATATAAGGGATCACTCGGTCGATGCAGCGCCATAGTGAAGCACGGGGAAGCCGTGTTTACATACGGCTCTCCCCGTTCTTCCGCTCCGGGGAGCGATCGCGACGGAGCGGCTATAAACAAATAGCCGCACCGTCATCCCGAGCGCCGCATGTAGCGGGGGGGGGGGTCCCGATCGGACCCCCGACCCACGTCTAGGCAGGCACGTACAGGTACGTTGATGTGCCTGTCCGTGCCATTCTGCCGACGTATATGTACATGCGGCGGTCGGGAAGTGGTTAAAGTAGGTTTCCTGTATCATGATGATGTCCACCCCCGACTGTTTAAATTCCCGAAGTGCCAGATGTCTTTTCTTGTTAGAGTTTAGGCCATAGACAATTAGGGACATTATCTTAGCCATTGTGTAGGGTAAGGTGAGCTGCGGCTATACTTGGCTGAATCTGTAGGTGGTGGATCAGGATCTGGGAGCGTGGCATCAACGGGTGGAAATCCGGCAGCCGACTAGGTTTCCGTGAAATTTCGGTCTGTGGGGGAAAAAAGGAATCTGGAGAGAAAAGAGAGGGGGTCATCATCAAGCAGGCCCTGTTGACCCGTAGAATCACAGGGCCCATGAAGTTCCTGTAAGACCTTCCCAACTATAGGGGCGTTGGGAAAGGAACTTTGGGTGGTAAACCAAGGGGTTGGTGATCAGAAAGTCAACCTCTTTGGTGTCTCGACCGAGACTTAATCGTAGTGTGAAACAAGGATGAAGCAAAGGCAACCAGAGGGTAGTGCTACGGGGGAGCATGGGGTAGCTCATGGACTGGAGCAAAAAAAAAGGAAAAACCTTTCTTCTCCTTTTCTCACCCTGATGTCCAGTGGGATCAGGTATTCCTGTGTTTAGGAGATTTAGGGAGGGGTCTGGTCCCCTGGATCGTTTTGAAGGAGGAACCTTCTGCCAGACCACTGGCGGGGTGGGTGAAGTGGCTACCAAATCCCATTCTGGTAGCTGAGGGATGGGGATGCCCAGGGTGTCACAAAAGGTGTGCAGGTCGTTTGGGTAGCGTAAGGTAGCAGATTTCCCTTGGTGTTTTGCAGTCAGGCTAAAGGGGTATCCCCATGTATAGATAATGTCCTTATCTTGCAAGGTATGGAGAAGGGGATGTGTATATGTCCCATCCTGAATTTTGATATGATTTTGTGTTTTTTGATAGTACACAAAGAGTTCACGTTTACCACTAAGCAGAACACCCTTTAACACAGCGTTTTTACAGCGCTTTAGCGTTAAAAATAGCGATATTAAAGCGCTCAAACGCTCTCCATGCGTCTCAATGGACCCTTTCACACAGAGTCCTGCAAAAAGCATCTTTGGAGCAGCTTTTGGGCGCTGAAAAAAATGCTCCAAAAACACTAAATTAAAATGAATTGAAAGCGCTGTAAAAATGCCTTACCCTTTCACACTGAGGCACTGCAAAAAGGCCCTAAAACTTTCGGGTCTTAGCGGTGCTTTACCAGCACATTGGGATTGCAGATGAGGCTTTGCTCGAAAAACGCCTCAGTGTGAAAGGGGCCTTACATTCACAGGTTATTATAACCTCAAGGAATTTACCCCCAACATATTAAACTAGGCACCTAAACTCCCTGAGATCACCCACACCTACATACCTGGAAAGAACGATTTACACGGTGGTTCTCACTTCAGGGGTGGTTTGGTTTTATTTTATTTTATTTCACCTAGTTTTGGTTTATCTAACTTCCATGTGCTTATTTGTTGTCTATATTCACTTACACTGAAGCATCTATTTGGATTTATCAGTGCAAGCAGTAAATATATTTTTTAATCCTATTGCTTAAGGGTACCTAGCACTTTGAGTACTATACCACTATCCCAGTGGGCGGCAGCGCCATTAACCCCCTTTTTTTCCTTTATATTACACAAATACCTAGACCCTGCTCTCAGGGACTTTGAGGGGAGGCAGCAGCTGATTCACATCCTGAGCGCGGACATATTTAATTAAAAGGTGTGCAGGTCTTCAGGATAGCGTAAGGTAGCAGATTTCCCTGGATTTTTGCAGTCGGGCTAAAGGGGTATCCCCATCTATAGATAATGTCCTTATGTTGCAAGGTATGGAGAAGGGGTTGCAGTAGTCCTCGTTTCTGAAGCGTGATCCAGGAAAGGTCCGGATAGATCTGCATCATGTTATTATTGAAGACCAATTTGGGGATGGAGCCGGCTTTACGCATGATATTCTCTTTCAATTGATAGGAATGTACCCGGCAGATGACGTCACATGGTTTAGAAGCGAGACCTTTAGATCTGAGGGCTTGTGGGCCTGGATCAGATGCCGCCCTCTTAAATCTGGGGAACGCATCCGTGCACTAGGTGCAGGGGAATGTGTAGCATGGGGGGGGGGGGCAGAGCTCGCTGGGAGTGACTAACCACTTGTGGAGATCCCTCTAGGCTGGTGTCTTGGATCTGGGCCGTCCGGTGCTCTTGTGGTTGAGTGTGCCTCTGTGGTGATGGGAGCGAGGAGGCCCGGAATCGCGAGGCTGCGGCGTCCGGTGCCATCTTGTCCCCTCCGCCCAGCGGCATGTCGGGCGGTTTAAAGTAGTCCCTGAAGGACGTGGAGGAGCCTGGCAGGGGTTGACATGATCCCCTGGCTGAGGTGGATTGGGTGTTCCGCGAGCCGCCCATGGATGGATGTGAATTCCCTGGTTTTTATGCCTTGAAGCTGCGGGCTGGAGAGGAATTCTTAGTCCTTGCATCCTTCCAGGCTGGCTTCCGGTCACGCCCCCTTTTACACCATTTTAAAAGTGTGATGTAGTGAACTGCCTTAGAATGAACTAAAATACGATACAAAAGTTGCCAGTAGCTCTTGATATCCTGTTAAAGAAGGAAGCTGCTTTACTTTTTTTTTTTAATGTGTAGCTCTCCTGGGCTTCTCGGCTTCAATCTATAGGTTCTCATGGACCATGGTTCACAGAACTCTGGCACAATCACACAAAAACCCTAACTCAAAGTATAACTAAAGGCAAAATTTTTTTATTTTTATTTTTGCTGGATAGAGGGATTAGAACTCTTGTCATTTTTTTTATTGCTGCCTGTGCCCCCGTTAGGAAGATTCATTGTCTCTATTTGACCTGTTTACGATTTATATTTGAAGGTGGAAGTAAAAGAAAATCCCAAATTTTAGGTTGTCCCCAGAAAAGTAATAGGGGGAGGGGGATTGTCAAATGGGGACACTAGTTCTGGAGACCCTGGGGGTCCCCAAGAAATCCCCTTAATTTGCAGGGATTTTCTCTCACTTCCTGTTTGGCTATGGGACAGGAAGCAAAGGGAAATTTCCGCAATGGGACAAAGATAGTTTAAAAACAGAAGTATCTCATATTGGTTATTGCCCTCCCTTTCTCTATCCAAAATTCAAAAAATGTTGCCTGTAGTTTGTAGTTTGTACTTTAGGCCGGTTTCACACTAATGCAGATTGGATGCGTGTTTCACACCGCTCCGGGGCGGCCATGGTACTCGCTTAAAAAGGGGTTGTGTGTGTCTTTTAGTCCGATTCAGGTGCTTATTCGGGCAAAAATCTGGACCAGATTTGTACCTGAATAGGTTAACACGGACGCGCCAGACCCCCTGCTGTGAGCCACAGCATATGTGTATGGAGCCTCAACTGCAAAAGGGAGAGAGTTTGGGGATTTAGATGAGCCGTGTAACCATTAGTTGTGGAGAGAGCATAACCTTAGTATACAGTATATGCATAAGCAAGATATATGCACATTAACCAGTTGCCGACCAGCCGTGACAGTTTTACGGCGGCAGGTCGGCTCGGCTGCGCAAAATCACATATTAAGTGATTTTGCATTTCAGCCACTAGGGGCGCCCCCTGGTGCCGACGCAATCACCGCCAGGCACCCGCGATCGCTCGTGTGTAAGGGGGAGAAATGACTGATCGCATGTTCATACAATGTATGAACAGCGATCTGTCATTTCCCCTAGTCAGTCCCCCCCCCCCCCCCCCCCCCTTCAGTTTGAACACACCTAGGGAACATAACACCTTCCTCGCCCCATAGTGTTAACCCCTTCCCTGCCAGTGACATTTTTACAGTAACCAATGGTCCCAAAAATGTGTCAAAAGTGTCCGCCATAAGCTTGCAGTCCCGTAAAAAAATCGCAGATCGCTGCCATTACTAGTAAAAAAATATATATATATATTAATAAAAATGCCATAAAACTATCCCCTATTTTGTAGATGCTATAACTTTTGCGCAAACCAATCAAACGCTTATTGCGATTTATTTTATTTTTTTACGAAAAATATGTTGCCGAATACGTATCGGCCTAAACTGAGGAAAAAAAATTTTTTTTTTAATATATTTTTGGGGTGATATTTATTATAGCAAAAAGTAAAAGTTTGGGTAAAATTGAAAATTAGATTTTGTTAAGTAAGTCGAGATCAAATGTCCAAATCTGTTCAAACCTTCAACAACTCTAAACTCTACAACTTTAAAACCGTAACTGATGGCCTTAGAATTATTTTGCCACCTCGTATCACAATCGGCATCCAACTTGCACGTTGGCGTTCATATTTACATAGAGGTTAGGCTGGGTTCACACTACGGTTTTCCCGTCCGTCAGCCGCATACGATTTCAGTATTGAAAACGTACGGGCCCGGACGGGAAAACGTATAGATAGACAATGCATTGCAAATCGTATGCACTCAGATGCATCCGGGTGCGTACGATTTGCTGGCAAAAACGTTTTTTTAAACGTACGCAAAACCGTGGTTGAACACGGTTTTGCGTACGTTTAAAAACAGTATGGCAAACGCATACGTTTTCCTTTAACATTAACGTCAATGGAAAACGCACATATGTGCGGTTCCATACGTTCCCGTCCGTTTCAGCCGCATACGGTTTTTCATATAAATCGTATGCGGCTGACGGACGGGAAAACTGTAGTGTGAACCCAGCCTTAGAAGGCAAAGCGTTTTTAGGATTTTTTTTTTTTTTTTAATAATCTGTTTAACACTTTTTTTCTTTCTCTCTCTTTTTTTATTTCTATTTTACTTTTTTTTTTTTTGCTATTACATGGAGGCTAATTAAGCCCCATATGTGTATGTAATAGCATAGTGCAGGGGACAGGTTCTGTTCAAAGAGATGTCAAGCATCCTATTAGACCCCTATAGTCACTTCTGCGCTCTGTTGAAGCCGATTGATAAGCTTTTATTGCAGCTGGGGATTGTCAGCTCTGAACACAGAAGTGATTGAGCAGCTCTAAACATAGTCGGCAGCCATAGTATCCAGTGTCCTGGATCTTTAAGCTCAATTTTACCTAAAATGAATTTCTACTTTTTGTGTGCATTGGGGCCGAGGTAAGATCCTCCGCAGTGATTTTATAGTTGTCTGGGACAGGCCTCCCAGGCTGCTAATAGAAGCCTATATATATATTGCCATGGGGAATAAAGAACACTTGAACTTTTTAGTGAACTCTCTCTGCAGTAACCTATGGGGAACTGGTAATAGTAGGAGCCCTGCTGCAAAGCTGAGCTCGGCATATGACAGGTTATTAGTTCACTTCAATGGAGTATGGATAGCTGGGAAACCATCTTCTATATCATGACGGAGAAGCCAGCATAGCAGCCTTTCAGGATTGGCTTCTCTATATTTCTGTCAGGACAGATTTTTATTTTTTTTCTAAATATAAGGAAACAAACAATCAAGGCTCAGCCAATTCACATCCTGGGCCATGTAAAGACGCACTATCCTGAAGCTTCTGTACAACTACATCGTGTTTTCAAAAATGGAACTAATACAAATACACCAACAACTATAGCAATGGCTAAAGTTTTTTTTTTTTTGGCTGTCCTGTTGCTCTGATGGCTTTGATACCCATAGCAATCATACAGTTTTAGGCTCCATTCACACTTGTGCGACTTGTCATGCGACTTTGGACTTCAAAATTGCATGACAAGTCGCAGCCCAATATTTTCAATGACACTTATTCAAATCGGTGGCACTTAAAGTTGCACCACAACTTTGATGCAGCTTTGATCCAGAGAGTATAAAGTTGCATCAAAGTCGCACGATTTTTGGTGTTAATGACGTATCAGAGATCACTGGCTGCACGTTTACTTTATAGAAATAATTTAGGAAGTACAAAAACCAAAGACTACAAGGCTGCTAGAATTTCCAGAATGAGATTGGCAGTGTGACCCACACATGTCTCTTGGCACAGGTCTTATTTAAAAAGTATAAACATAACAAGTTCCCATCTGACACCGCCTCTGGAACAAATAGGAATTAAGATGACTGCTTCCATACCCTCAGTAAATAGTATAGGTGCCATACGTTACTTCTCTAGATACAACTCCTATATTTTTAGCAGAATGCCAATTACACATTAGCCAACGTTTAGACTTCTAGGAGCAAATAAAAACCTAAGAATGTGTATTGAAAAGGCATCAAGCATAAGGCCTCTTATATTTAGTAGTGATAATAAACAGTATACATTATTTATCAAATGGTTATAAATGGTCTGATGATTTTTTTTCTCCTATTCCTTCTACAGCTGCTTCCAGAGTTAGCTAACCCCGATGAGCTTCTATCGTACCTGGATCCTCCAGACCTCCCCAACAACAGCAATGATGACCTTCTCTCACTGTTTGAGAATAACTAAACTGAAGCTGTCTCCCCATTCCCCAGTTCATAATCCAACCAATCAGGACACACTACGGCAGGCACAATTCTGGAAACTGCACCTCCTAGTCCATCTTGTCTAACCTTCCAGCAAGCTTGTGGCTGTGTTTGCCTCAGACTAATGGCACTTTGAGTGACGCTCCAAAAAAGGCAACAGCGGGCTTCAGGCTGCCTGCAGACATCACACATGGTGCTTCCTGGTTTTCCCTCACCGAGGTCTATACATGGAAAACTTAGAAAGCAAGGCTTTTACTAAGAAAGTCAACAAGTAGTATCGGTGGTGGAGGTCCTAAAAGACATGGCACCTCCCAATGACCAGTGCTATCCCCTTTTCCCACACCACCACCAGTCTCACACCAGCTGGAGGAGAAGAACTGTACCGTGACTTCGGAAGAAAGATGGAACAAACACACGCACACAAAGCACAAAGTTCCCGAGCAGTGAGCAGGTTGGGCAGACATCGTGCTCACACCACAAACAAGTGCTAAGGACAGCTCTGCTGGGGATCTCCTGCGTCTTTTGTTTGTTGCTGGGGTACACTTCCTCCTGTTTTTATTGTGGCATTTTTAAAGACGTCTCCCCAGGCCTTTAATCAGACATTCGTGTTTTCCTTAGTGCACAGACTTGCACAAAGACCATGGACGCTAAGGGACAAAATGGCCTGGTCGTTCTAATTTTTTTAAATCTTTTGTTTTAGGCTGCAAAAAAGGGCATTGAAGTTGGTTAAGACAGAGCAGCTGAAGGGTTATGTTCTCTTTTTTTTTTTGTTAATTATTTTGCTTAACCCAACAAGACTGTTACACAATAACTGGCCTTTTTTTTACCTGCCTGGAGACCATTTCCCTTTTAATATAAACCCACATAAACAAAAATGTGTGTTATTTGTGCAATCTTCTTTCCCAGCCACCTTGTGGTCAAGGTACCGTCTAGAGGTGTGGGGTGGGGGTCTAAATGCATGAATCTGACCCGGTTTCTGTGCTTCTGGTGTGTTAATGCTGCTTGCTTCTGTAAAACTGTTGTTATATTTGTACAGAAGTGCATGTGTGCCAATCAATGTTATTTACTTTGTCTTTGTTAACGTTTCCACTGCTTTTCTCCTTTGCTGGCCTGTTATGTAAGTTAAAGGGTTAACACGTGTCCCACAGACCACTTTAGCATTGAGAGGTTCAGAGGCAGACATTTTCCTATTGCTGTTTGGAAGCATCTCCTCCTCTCTTGCTCATTCTGTGTGCATCTCCCAGCTATGAGATCACGTCCTTTACATATTTTTTTTGTCCTGTTTGTTTTTGTTGTACAGATATGACTGACACACCAAACAACTCTATTTTGTTGGCTATTGCTTTCTTTTTCTATCACCAAAGTTGTATTTTGTACATTTTTTTATTTAACGAAAACAAAGGAAAAAAAAAGGGGGGGGGGGGGTGTTGAGTTAATAACGTACCCATTTGTTTTCCCATCCAACAGTTTGAAATTCCTTTTTTTTTTTGGTCTTCATTGTGTAGAAATGTAGTATTTTTTTTTATAAATGCACCTCTGTTTTATTTGTGTTCATGTTTTCATTTTCTAAACTTTCTGTATCTTTATCAAGGTAAGATGGCAGCACACAGCGCTGTTCATATGCAAATCATTATTTTAAAGGAATATTGTAAATATGTTCAGATATTTTAGAAATATGTCTTGCCTGTAACCTAATCTGTTCTCATGCAGTTTTTTTTTTTTTTGCCCAAGTTTACGTGACACATCTCCATTCTCTTTAACCCTACTAAGTTTTGTGCAGCTGTGCATGCAATAATTTATGCTCTGAACCCCATCTTATGTTACCACAGAAGTAATAGATGGTTCATAAACTGAAAAAACAAAGGTGTTGCTGTTTGACAGGGGGAACACCTTCAACCTAAAATGCATTGTCTTCATGACTGCTGCAGAACTGGCCCAATCCTATTGTGTAGGATAGTGATGTTGCTTTTAATCACAATTATCCACTCCTGCAGCATTTAAAAGTGACAACCATCATTTTGTAAAGAAGTGAGAACACCTGTAATATTAATAGTTTATTATTCTTCTCCCCAGAAAACAAAACAAGGCTACATATCCTGTGTCTTAATGACCCTTTCTGCATTGAGATGTTTTCCTGATAATTTGGTTTCATTGCCTATGGTGCACAGAACTCAGCTAAACTCCATTTGCACTAGACATTCTAGTGGAGTGCTAGAAACACGATTTTCTTTAATGCTTTCTGAGACCATAGGTCCTGCAGGCTAAAGCCATCCAGCTCTAGGTAAATGTTATATCATTTAGTATGCCAAAATATTCCAGCACAAATAATTTAAATAATCCCAGTTTATGATCCAATTATTTTTATTTTATTTTTTTGCATATCCCCAAAAAAATGAAGCCTGAGCCTCTCGCCACATCTGACTTTGGCGTATATGAGTGTGGGCAGAAGTACAGGCAAAAATGCTTATGAGAAACAACCGTCGGAGCAGTTATTAGTTGGAATCACGTTAACCTATTTGCTGTAAAGAGGGGAAAAAGGGATTTATAGCATTGCCAGCTTTTGCTTAGCCCTTTAGATTGGAAAGGGTGAATGGACTTCACAGACCCTATGTAAATAATGTATATGAGCAGTAGAGACATAAAACACAGACACATTCATTTTCCTGCGAATGTGCATTTGTTTGTTTTTTTATTTTGCAAAAAAAGGTGTTTAGAAAAAGGTAAAAAAAAAAACAAAAACAAAAAAGCTAAAAAAAGAAAAAGAAAAGAAAAACCCTGTGTTTCCATCCGCGTGGAAATGATCCTATATTTGGGGATGGGTGGGGGCAATGTGATGGGTCTGGGTGCATTTTGTGTGATTCCACAACATTGTTTCCACTCCTGTATAATACTCTGACCCTTTGTGAAGACAAATTACATCTTTCTTTAGTTTTAATTATGTACATGTAATATTTTAGCTGACATGCATAGTCCTGTGTAATTTTAAAGGTGCTACATATAAAACACACAGAAACATATACACAATGAAGATAATAGTGGATCATGGGGAAAAAAAATCTGAAAAGATTGTAACCAAATTCTCTTTGTACAATTTTTGATATTATAATGATCAGATAGGGAAATTACAAAAAAATATGGTACAATCTAATAAAACATACAAAAGGGCCACTGTATTTTGTCTGTACATTGTATGTACAATTTAATCATTCATATTTGTATCCCCTTCACTGCCAGAGACCCTTTGATTTGTGTCTTTGGCAGTGAAGGCATAAAATGTTCAAAAATAACGTAATTGTGCTTTTTAGTCTTGCAAAAATTGTATGTAGTTAGTTGTGTCCACCTTATATTTATCAAATAAATATGTACTCAGATCAAACTGTACACTGTGTTACGTTTTCATTTTATATTTAAAGAGTACTGCCTACACATTTTATACTGTGTTCATCTGTATACCATGTTTTCTTTTAGTTATTTGCCCTTTTTTAATCTGAAATGTCCAATCCAGTGAAGTTTGGAGTTGCTATATGTCAGAACCATTGACATATTTTGGCATAGAGCCTACATCTACATATACAGTCAGAATGTTTAATACTGAAATATAAAATAATATTGTATTTATGGAATTGTGTAAATCTGTGCTTTGGGAGATATACAATTTTCCTACAATACAAGAAATCCAAAATTCTTTTATCCGTGCTATTTTGAGGACAAGTAACACAATTGAATATTTAAAATACAGTGATGAAAATAAGTATTTGAACACCCTGCTATTTTGCAAGTTCTCCCACTTGGAAATCATGGAGGGGTCTGAAATTGTTATGGTAGGTGCATGTCCACTGTGAGAGACATAATCAAAAAAAAAATCCAGAAATCACAATGTATGATTTTTTTAACTATCGTATTTATTCGAGTATAACGCGCACCCGTGTATAACGCGCACCCCTAATTTTCAATTAAAAATCGGTATAAAATCATTGTAATTGCCAAAAATCATTTATATCCAGCCATGCCCCCTGTATGTCCAGCCATGCCCCCTGTATGTCCAGCCGTGCCCCCTGTATGTCCAGCCGTGCCCCCTGTATGTCCAGCCGTGCCCCCTGTATGTCCAGCCGTGCCCCCTGTATGTCCAGCCGTGCCCCCTGTATGTCCAGCCATGCCCCCTTACCTTTAATCACGCGGCGCGCGGGAACATTACAGACAGCGTTCGTTTGAACAGCTGTTTTCCCTGCCACGCATAGACACTCCCCCTCGTTCGCGATTGGACAGATCCGTCCAAGGGGGAGTGTCTACGCGCGGCAGGGAAAACTGCTTTTCTAACGAAAGCTGTCTAATGTTCTCCCGCGCCGCGTGATTAACGTTGTAGCGGCGTTTGTGGCTTCGGTGGCGCCGGCGGTAGCAGCGGCGTGTGCGGCGGCGGTAGCAGCGGCGTGTGCGGCGGCGGTAGCAGCGGCGTGTGTGGCGGCGGTAGCGGCGGGGGGGAAAAAGTCCTCGAGTATAACGCGCACCCAAACTTTGAACTTTTTTTTGGGTATAAAATTTTGCGCGTTATACTCGAATAAATACTGTACTTATTTGTATGATACAGCTGCAAATAAGTATTTGAACACCTGAGAAAATCAATGTTAATATTTGGTACAGTAGCCTTTGTTTGCAATTACAGAGGTCAAACGTTTCTTGTAGTTTTTCACCAGGTTTGCACACACTGGAGGAGGGATTTTGGCCCACTCCTCCACACAGATCTTCTCTAGATCAGTCAGGTTTCTGGGCTGTTGCTGAGAAACACAGAGTTTGAGCTCCCTCCAAAGATTCTCTATTGGGTAGGTTAGTACTGGGACTGGCTAGGCCACGCCAGAACCTTAATATGCTTCTTACAGAGCCACTCCTTGGTTATCCTGGCTGTGTGCTTCGGGTCATTGTCATGTTGGAAGACCCAGCCTCGACCCATCTTCAAAGCTCTAACTGAGGGAAGGAGGTTGTTGCCCAAAATCTTGCAATACATGGCCCCGGTCATCCTCTTCTTAATACAGTGCAGTCGCCCTGTCCCATGTGCAGAAAAACACCCCCAAAGCATGATGCTACCACCCCCATGCTTCACAGTAGGGGTGGTGTTCTTGGGATGGTACTCATCATTCTTCTTCCTCCAAACACGGTTAGTGGAATTATGACCAAAAAGTTCTATTTTGGTCTCATCTAACCACATGACTTTCTCCCATGACTCCTCTGGATCATCCAAATGGTCATTGGCAAACTTAAGACGGGCCTTGACATGTGCTGGTTTAAGCAGGGGAACCTTCCGTGCCATGCATGATTTCAAACCATGACGTCTTAGTGTATTACCAACAGTAACCTTGGAAACGGTGGTCCCAGCTCTTTTCAGGTCATTGACCAGCTCCTCCCGTGTAGTCCTGGGCTGATTTCTCACCTTTCTTAGGATCATTGAGACCCCACGAGGTGAGATTTTGCATGGAGCCCCAGTCCGAGGGAGATTGACAGTCATGTTTAGCTTCTTCCATTTTGTAATGATTGCTCCAACAGTGGACCTTTTTTCACCAAGCTGCATGGCAATTTCCCCGTAGCCCTTTCCAGCCTTGTGGAGGTGTAAAATTTTGTCTCTAGTGTCTTTGGACAGCTCTTTGGTCTTGGCCATGTTAGTAGTTGGATTCTTACTGATTGTATGGGGTGGACAGGTGTCTTTATGCAGCTAATGACCTCAAACAGGTGCATCTAATTTAGGATAATAAATGGAGTGGAGGTGGACATTTTAAAGGCAGACTAACAGGTCTTTGAGGGACAGAATTCTAGCTGATAGACAGGTGTTCAAATACTTATTTGCAGCTGTATCATACAAATAAATAGTTAAAAAATCATAAATTGTGATTTCTGGAATTTTTTTTTTATTATGTCTCTCACAGTGGACATGCACCTACGATGACAATTTCAGACCCCTCCATGATTTCCAAGTGGGAGAACTTGCAAAATAGCAGGGTGTTCAAATACTTATTTTCCTCACTGTATGTATATATATATATATATATATATCAACTAAAGATATAGTGCAAAATTAAAATCGGGTATAATTCATGATAAAACAAATAATTGATATACTTCTACAATCAGAGATACATGATGGTTAAATGTTTAGATAATATTTACATTATATGACAAGGTATATTCCCGTGATTTCCACGGACTCTAGGTAAACCGCTTTTGTCTACATTATGTTATCTCTTCTCAATGCCAAACAGATCTCTTGCTTAATACTCCTTATATATGTGTACAGAACAAATGTCATATTGTACACAAGCTCTGCCATGCAGACAAGCTTATTTTTAATTTAGAGAGAATTTATTTTCACAGACATCACTCTAAAACCATAGTACAAATGCCGCCATTTAGCTTTTTAAAGACAAACATAATTTGTGTATGTCTCCTAATATTTGGAATATAATTATTTCATACTGCATTTAAAAATAATATCCAAATTATTTTTGCCTAAACCCTATTAAGCATCTGTGGGGCATCCATAAACAGAAGGTGGAGAAGCGCAAGGTTTCTAACATCCACCAGCTCTGTAAAGCAATCATGGAGTGGAAGAGGACACCAGTGGCAATCTGTGAAGCTCTGGTGAACTCCATGCAAGGCAGTGCTGGAAAATAATGGCCACACAAAATATTGATAATTTGGGCCCAATTTGGACACTTTCACTTAGGGGTGTACTCACTTTGTTGCCAGCGGTTTAGACAATAATGGTTCTGTGTTGAATTATTTTGCAGGGACGGCAAATTTACACTGTTGCACAAGCTGTACACTCACTACTTTACATAGTAGCAAAGTATAATTTCTTCAGTGTTGTCACATGAAAAGATATAATAAAATATTTACAAAAATGTGAGGGGCGTACTTACTTTTGTGAGATAGTGTGTGTGTGTGTGTGTGTGTATATATATATAATATATATATATATATATTCACTATCGTACAACCCCTTTTTTGTTTTTACAATACTGTAATGATCTCCATATTTTCATTTAGCCCTTTGGGAGCTATACTGTCCAATGTAAAGATCCAGTAGATTTTCTGACCACTTGTATCTCTATTTCCCCATTAGTCTCAATACTGAACAGTTTTAAACCCTCTGTACTGCCATTATGGTACTGGGCTAAATGTCTGGGGACACTATGTTCCATGTCCCAGGCCTTGATCAGACATCTATGCTCCCCAAACCTTTTCCTCATAGACCTTATGGTTCTACCCATATATAAATACCATATGGGCATTTCAATCAACTGTTTAATCATATGTTGCTCATCGTTTGCACCACAAAAGGATTTTTCGCATTATAAATTGGCAAGCTTTACAGTTGGATTTCCTACATGGGCAAGTACCTTCTTAGATCCAAAAAGGTGGGCATATTTGTGATCCCAACTTTGTAATTTTTAAGCTTACTGGATGCTAAAAAAAAAAATGTATGTTCCTTGCCTTTACAAAGATGACTTTTGGTTTGTCCGGCAATACTTTCTCCAATTTTAGAAATAAAGGTAACCCTATTATTGGAGTGATCTAGGTGTTCCTCCGAATTGGTAGCGGGACATTTATTCCTATACTTAATGCAAGCTGAATCAAACTGGCCCTGTATCCTTTTTCTAGGAACTTAGTTCTTAACCACTTACCCCCCGGACCATATTGCTGCCCAAAGACCAGAGTACTTTTTGCGATTCGGGACTGCGTCGCTTTAACAGACAATTGCGCGGTCGTGCGACGTGGCTCCCAAACAAAATTGGCGTCCTTTTTTTCCCACAAATAGAGCTTTCTTTTGGTGGTATTTGATCACCTCTGCGTTTTTTATTTTTTGCGCTATAAACAAAAATAGAACGACAATTTTGAAAAAATGAATATTTTTTACTTTTTGCTGTAATAAATATCCCCCAAAAATATATAAAAAAACATTTTTTTTCCTCAGTTTAGGCCGATACGTATTCTTCTACATATTTTTTGTAAAAAAAATCGCAATAAGCGTTTATTGATTGGTTTGCGCAAAAGTTATAGCGTTTACAAAATAGGGGGTATTTTTATGGCATTTTTATTAATATTTTTTTTTACTAGTAATGGCGGCGATCAGCGATTTTTTTTTGGTATTGCGACATTATGGCGGACACTTCGGACATTTTTGACACATTTTTGGGACCATTGGCATTTTTATAGCGATCAGTGCTATAAAAATGCATTAGATTACTATAAAAATGCCACTGGCAGTGAAGGGGTTAACACTAGGGGCGGGAAGGGGTTAAGTATGCCTGGGTGTGTTCTTACTGTGGGGGGGGGGTGGCCTCACTAGGGGAAACACTGATCTTCTGTTCATACATTGTATGAACAGAAAATCAGCATTTCCCCTGCTGACAGGAACGAGAGCTGTGTGTTTACACACACAGCTCCCGTTCCCCGCTCTGTACCGAGCGATCGCGTGTGCCCGGCGGCGATCGCGCCCGCCGGGCACACGCACGGGAGTCGGGGGCGAGCGGGGGCCGCACGCGCCCCTAGTGGCGGCTAATAGGCAGGACGTCATATAACGTGATCTCGCCTAGGAGAGCCACCTTGTGGACATATTTCGGCGGTGCGGCGACGGCAAGTGGTTAACACAACACTCTGTTCGTCATAATCCGACTCAGTAGTTCAGTTTCTTCAGAGCCTCTAAAATTGACTCGATGGTACATTCCTCTTCCACTGGGGATGATGACAACTCTTCCAATGTAAGTAGGAGTTCCCAGCTACATGTTTAAAATGTGTCATGGACCTAATGCCACCATCAGTATTAGCAATCAGCACCAAGTCCAAAAACACATGGGAGGCAGGATCAGCCACATGGGAGAAAACGATGCCATATATATTGTCCTTATAATAGCCAACAAAGGAAACATCATCTAGGCATCGCCCATAGAATAACATGTGACAAAGGGATTTTTGGCCCAAATGTACCTAGATTCCCACATACCATAAATAAACTGGCATAGCTTGATATGAAAATTGCACCCATCAACATGCCCACCTTTTGCAAATACAATGTATCCATGAATTGAAAGTAGTTCTGCTCCAATGCGAAAAGGATGCACTTGGAGATGAACTGCGACTGGGGAGGGGGAATAGAATCTTTTTGTTTTTTAAATCCTGTTCTCCCCATTTGCACCGATACTATGATGGCCATGAGCTGTGAACTTCCTCAGCAGTATAGGTTGCAGGTCCTGCCCTTTTTTTTGTGCCCACCCACCAAAGGCAGCTGCCTCTTCTGCCTAGCCCTCCCATGCTGTTACTTTACAATTAACTTTTGTGGATGGTTGCCAAGTGCCCCTGTCGTTTTCCTGTATGGTTACAACAACATTTTTGTGGTTTTATTGCCAACTATGGAAAGATCAATAACCACTATGTGGAACTCGAAGGCATGGCTGTACTGGACATTATCCTAATCTCCAATACGATAATAATGTCTGCACTGTTCTCCTGGACATATTTCCCACTGGCTTACACATTACAGGTCTCTTTGCACATACTGTCCACCATCATACCTTCTGCACTCCTCTCCTGCACATCCCGCACGCCTTTCTAGCACACACTGCCCACTGTCAGACCCTCCACACTCTTCTCCCACACACACTACCCAGAGCTATACCTCTGCACTCCATTCCTGCACAACCTGCCCCCTAAGACACTATTGTAGCATTGTTTGTAAGATCCCAATGTTTGCTTGTTCTGAAATGGGCACACTTTTGCTTGGTATAAATAAAGGTTCACTAAAGGAATTTTTTTTTTTTTTTAGCTAAATAGCTTCCTTTACCTTACTGCAGTCCTGTTTTCATATCCTCATTGTTTGTTTTTGCTATGATGTTGCTGTAATCCTTCTCTGTTCTGAACAGTCTGTTTCCTGATGAAAAAAGTCTTGGGAGCTTTTTCTCTGTGGCACCAATCAAGGAGGTGTTATTACTGTGTGTCTTAAACCCCTCAGAACCAATCACTTTCTTTTTACAAATCATCACTGCCCTCTATTGTCTCTGTACTTCACAGAAGCATGAAACTAGATGCATAACGAAACTGAAACTACAGGTACATTATATGATTGATTTTTATCTATGTTTAATCATTTTTAAAAGGAATCAGTTAACTATTATGTCTCTATACCCTGTAAACAGTCATTTCAGCAAAAAAAATGTTTTCCTTAGCAACTCCTTTAACAGGTGATGACATTCCTGGGTCAATATACCAATCTTACATGCTGTTTTCAGCAGAACAATGGGGTCACACAGGACTATGCACCTAGATGATGCAGTTCCTTAGACTCTGATTTCATATTATGCTGTTGCTAGATATCGTTATATTACCACATAACTGCTAAAACAATTATACAGTATAACATGATTCAAGATACTAGAATAGAACTCCACACTGCACCTTCAACTACATTTTACTACTAAAGCCAATACAGGATCATGTCCCCCTATACCCTTCAATTATTATCAATATACCCTTCAAACAAACATCAATTTGTTATCAGTTTTTTCACTGGCTCATTATGTGTTTGCTGTAATCCAGGCCATATACTTCTATAATGGGTTTTTTTTTCCTGAAAAACATTTTTATTAAAATATTCCATATGTATAGCAAACACTAAAATACATTATACACAGCCTTAAAAGGAACAAACAAATGTGTACATTTGTAATAAAGCGGTTAACATGTGAAACAAGACATTTCCCATTCCCATGCTTTTACAACTACTGTACATATTGGGCCAGATTCATGTACAGGCTCCTATCTTTAGGCGGGAGTAGCGTATCTCAGAAACGCTACGCCGCCGTAACTTAGAAAGGCGAGTACTGTATTCACAAAGAAGTTGCGCCTTTAGTTACAGCGGCGTAGCGTATATTGGGCGGCGTAAGCCCGCCTAATTCAAAAGAGGCTGGTTGGGGGAGTGTTCTATGCTAACTAATCGTGACCCCACGTATTTGACGTTCCTTACGGACGTTCCTCATTGCGCCGTCCGTGAAAGAATCCCAGTGCGCATACTCCAAATTACGCCGCAAATCATCAATGCTTTAGACGTGAACGTAACTTACGCACAGCTCTATTCGCGAGCGTCTTACGCAAACGAAGTAAAACGTAAAAAATTTGACGGTGGCCCGACGTCCATACTTAACATTGCGTACGCCTCATATAGCAGGGGTAACTTTACGCCGGAAAAAGCCTTACATAAACGGCGTAAAAAAATGCGCCGGGCGTACGTACGTTTGTGAATCTGCGTATCTACCTAATTTGCATATTCCTTGCGTAAATCTAGAAGTTACGCGGCGTATCAATAGATACGCCAGCGTAACTTCTTTCTGAATCTGGCCCATTATATACAGTTTGTTTTGTCTATTCAAAGAACAAGACGAGGGTGGGGAGAATAATGTTTTGGTTTCTTTTAAGTGGACTTTACGAACAAACCAGGCTTTTTGTTGTGTTTAACAGATAGGGCATAATTATTTTTTTTATATTTAAAGAGCTGGCAAAGATGTATTATGGAATAAAAGCACCTAGGGATTAGCGATTGTGATAATCTATTCCCAATAGAGCTGTACTAGTGCGCATCATATAGATGAGGGGGGTAATCCACAAAAGGGATACCCCGGCGTATCTACTGATACGCCGTCGTATCCCTGTTACTATCTTGAACTGATCCACAGAATCAGTTTACCATAGATAGGCAGAAGATCCGACATGTGTAATTGAATTACACTGTCCGATCTTAAGGATGCAATTCTAGGCCGGCCTCTAGGTGGCGAGGCCATTGCGGCTGGCCTAGAATATGCAAATGAACACTTACGGCGATCCATGAACGGGAGTCTGTTCCACATTTTCACAGCTCTTACTGTGAAAAAACCTTTCCGTATTTGGAGATGAAATCTTTTCCTCTAGATGTAAAGAGTGCCCCCTTGTCCTCAGTGTTGACTGTAAAGTGAATAACTCAACACCAAGTTCACTATATGGACCTCTTATATATTTGTACATGTTGATCATATCCCCCCTTATTCTCCTCTTCTCAAGAGTGAATACATTTAGTTCTTCTAATCTTTCCTCATAGCTGAGCTCCTCCATTCCTCTTATCAGTTTGGTTGCCCTTCTCTGCACTTTCTCCGATATCCTTTTTGAGAACTGGTGCCCAAAACTGAACTGCATATTCCAGATGAGGTCTTACTAATGATTTGTACAGGGGGGGGCAAAATTATATCTCCGTCTCTGGAGTCCATACCTCTCTTAATACGAGAGGAATTTGCTCACTTTGGAAACCACAGCTTGGCATTGCATGCCATTATTGAGCTTATGATCAACTAAAACCCCCAGATCCTTCTCCACTACAGATCCCCCCAGTTGTACTCCCCCTAGCATGTATAATGCATGCATATTCTTAGCCCCCACGTGCATAACTTTACATGTATCTACATTAAACCTCATCTGCCACTAAGTTGCCCAATTAGACGGAGAATTGAGGTGGGCTTGTAAATTGGAGACATCCTGCAAGGACGTTATTCCACTGCATAGCTTGGTGTCATCTGCAAAGACCGAAATGTTACTTTTGATCCTAGACCCAATGTCATTTATAAATATATTGAAAAGTAAGGGTCCCAGCACTGAACCTTGGGGTACACCACTGATAACCTTCGACCATTCAGAGTATGAATCATTATCCACGACTCTCTGAATTCTGTCTTTTAGCCAGTTTTCTATCCATTTACAAACTGATATTTCCAATCCTGTAGACCTTACCTTACACATGAGCCGTGTGTGGGGAACTGTATCGAACGCTTTTGCAAAATTCAAGTATACCACGTCCACAGCCACGCCTCTGTCCAGGGTTTTACTTACCTCTTTATAAAAGGAAATCAGGTTTGTCTGACAACTTCTGTCTTTCATGAATCCATGCTGTCTGCTGCTTAAATAGTTTGTTTCCAGCAAGCACTCATCCATGTGGTCTTTTATTAAAACGTTCCAATATCTTCCCAACTATAGAAGTTAAACTAACAGGTCTATAGTTACTAAGTAAAGACTTTGTTTCCTTTTTAAATATAGGCACCACATTGGTTGGGGCACTTGCTAATTAGGAATATTAGTAAATAAATAATCTAAAATCCCAGAAAGAAAAATCCCATGCAATTTCCGTGCACTAAGTGCATGACAAAATACAACATCAAAAATGTGCAGCACTAAGGTGCATGATAGGTAATAAGTACTAATCAGGTGCATCCATACATTGAAAATAAATTCAAGCAAACGGCACTGGATGTGCAAAATAAGTCCAATGTAAACAAATATTATATCTTCATGCAATTGTGCAAAAACGCATTAAAGGTGCAAAATTCCAAAATTCTGGATCAAAAAAACAAAACATGCAAAAAATTTTTACTAATCATGTGCATCCATACATTGAAACTAAATTGAGCAAACGGCACTGGATGTGCAAAATGAGTCCAATATAAACAATAAAAATAAATATCTTCATGCAATTGTGCAAAAACGCATTAAAATTCCAATATTCCGAATCAAAAATCCAAACATGCAAAAAAATATGTAAAAAGTAAAGTCCACAACATTTTCCAAATGTGCAGTGCTCAGAACTAGCTTAGAAAGTGCTTCACTCCCCACGTCAAGTCTCACCAGCCTCTTACCTCCTAAGAGGCTTAAAATAAGCCTTATGTGAAATCCCAATGGCAGCTCCTCTTTCCCTCCAAATGCAGCAGCGTTGCAGATCAACTTCACTCCACAAAGGCAGTGCTTAGCCAGTGTACAAGCCCCTCTTCATTTGAATCAATGACTCCCCATAAGGCACATATGGAAGGAAGAACGCTCACAATAGTGTAAAAACGTCAGCATAATTTTAATATAGACTAATAAACACTCACATTTCAGTTAAGGATCTTAAACATCAGACATCAAACACAGTATCTCCACTCCCGGCTGAGAGCAGAGACGACGTCACCAACAGCTCACTTCCCTCACGCATATCGTGGCTGTGCACACCACTTAATCATAGGGTATCAAAGGGTACAGCCTGTGTAATGTTGAGGCCTATAGACCTCAAGTCACATCAAAATCTGACCTAAGTAGTGCAGGGACTACTTTGAAGTCACAAATATATGAACGGTACTTATTGGAAATCATTGGGTACGACTTGAAATGTGACTTTGCAGTCCCAAGTCGCAGAACAAGACGCACAAGTGTGAAAGGGGCCTAAATATTCCAGCGATGAGTTTAAAACTGCTTTCCCCTATGTTTTTATATAAAAGCGCTTAACATAGTTACATAGTTGGAGTGGTCTCTAACAATCACGAGTCCCAGCATTTCCCCAGTTTCGAAAGTTGAAAACGGGTGTCTAGGCCTAGCAAAAACTTAGCATTATCTGCAATGGGAGTAAGTGGTGAGTTCTTCTGCTAATTAAGCTGGGATCACAGTATCCCACATTGTCCTAGATTTTAAATTTAGTCATGGCTGTAGGGGCAGTCATGAGAGCTGGGTTTCTACGTGATTTGTATACTCAGAGCATTGTGCAGAGTCCCCCGCCTAAGAGTGCCTCCTCCAACTAGGGTCCTGTTCAGTACCTCAGGTTTAGAGTATTTGCTCAGATAAATAATGGCTCTATTAGGTTTTGTTCTAGTTAGTAATCAGAATTGTAGTCTAGGATACTTGTGTAACCAGGGGTAGGGATCTGAGCAGTGGTGGTGGCTGGTGCTCGCAAACCCCCCCCCCCCCCATCGCTCGCTTGTGCACCCACCAGCCCCGCACTTACCCCGTCTAGGTCACGGGCAGCTTTAGCTCCTTCCTGTGCCTTCTGCACGGCGGCCAAAATGGTTGCTTCCCCTCTAAGACCCGCTTCCTAATTGGCCACAAGGAGAATCAGGAAGACAATGGCAAATATTAATTTGCTATTGTCAAACAACTGGGTGGGCTCAGGGCGCAGTTTCTGAAGCCAATTAAGAGCCTCAGGCTCTAATTATATGCTTCCAAAAAAAAATAAACATTGAAATCCATGCATCCGGCGCCCTGCATGCAGATCAGGGGCCGGGTGCACGAAATAGGGGGGCAGCACCCCAGTGCCCCTTATTGATGGGCCTCCACTGGATCTGAGGAAGCTCATGGCTAGAGGTATCAGCAACATTTAGAACAAGAATAAAACTTGTGCCAGAATATTAATTTTGATAAAGCAAATACAGACTTACCATGAGAATTTTGATCTGTTCCATTTGCGCAAGTAATCCAATATTTTGTTATGTGTTTTTGGGGAAATAATTTTTGTACAAATCAGACTGCGGATTTGTTCGATTTATCACCAGATTGCAAACCGTACATTCTTTCCATGTAAATGAGAACTGGGTACATAAGTGCACTATTTTGGTAGGAAAGAGCCCAACACTCAGGGGGCCAAATTTCAAAAAACTGTGCGTAACTTAAATTTCAGCAGTTAAGTTACACTGACTTAAAAATTTCTACCTAAGTA